>NW_026612981.1:0-24945 GCF_029582105.1 Oenanthe melanoleuca | reverse complement strand
ACTTACTTGTGATCTCATGTTGTCCAGAAGATCTGACACCTTGGACAGAGTTCTCAGGGCTTCTTCCACTGCCATCTCAGCAATGCCAGAGCTTCTTGCAGTCTAAAGTATAGTTTTCTATGCAATGTGCCCATTTCTCATGCATTCTATTAGAAAACTAGATTCACCATTGGAATGCATAGAAAATTTGTGGTGGGACTGAAAACTGGCTTGAAGGTTTAAAATCTTATGAGTGTACCTCAGTTATTCTTACTGTGTATAAAATACGATGAACGTGCTCCAGCTCGTAGGGTGGTAAACAATTTTACTACAATCATGTGTATATACAGAAGTCACAGAATTGAACATGTCATAAAATACTTTGTTTGATTTTCTAAATATTACATTAATTTTAAAATCAAAAAGAGCATGGATATAATGTCACAATGCTTTTCCATCTAATGCATAGCAAGTTGTGGATTTCACTTCAGCTATTCCAGGCATCCTGAAATCTGGCTAGTTTCATTTATTAATATTTATTATTTTATTATTCTCAACTATAAATTCAATTAATTTTCCTGTCCTGAGAGGCTATAAATATTGGCAGGGCTTTCAAGTAGATGTGAAATACACATTTAGTAGGTTTCAGGATCAGGCCAAGGCTGGAAGAATACAAAAAGCAAAGTATTTCCTATCGCAGGCCTTATAGTAAGACTATTCGAGTATTAATATTTTGTTTTACTGTATAGAATAAATTTTAGTAACATATCCTGTATTCAAGATGGAGAACTGGATTTTGGGATAAAATTTCAGCATATATGATCTTGGTCAGATGAACTTTGTTGGAAGTTGATGTGACGCTGAATTTGCCCTTCTGCTCAATCCAAATACTAGTCATCATTTCCATAGTGTGTAAATGTTCATCTGGATGATGACATTTCATTCCTGTCTTATCCCAGCTCACGTTACTGCTTTGGGAATATCTATTGTAACTCTTATCCTTCCGTACACTGCGCTGCCGTCACCGCCGCTGTGGCTAATCCACTACTATTTGGCAAGGAAACTGTTTATCCATTCTGCGCTAGGGTAGATAGCTGAAGTAAAAGCTGGAGGAGGAGGAGGAGGCACAGAGCATAGTGCATTGTGTTTGTTCTGCAGTGCATTAACACGCTAGCTGAGCTAACAAGGAAGAGATGACCAAGCATTTTGGTCATTAGATTAATTTTGTCATGGGGTTTGATGACATGCTCCCAGATAAACTACAAGGATACTGTGACCAGAAGTAGCAGGAAAGTAGTAAAGATTATATTCCCGTAGATTTCATAACTATCCTGCACTTTTTCCATAGTTTGTCATGTGGAGAATCACTTACACCTTGAATACTAACTTTGATCCACTTGAATTGCTGCATTAAAGTATGAATGTTTATGGCTCATTGTCTCAGTTTCCTCCATTTTTGACTCCTTCTCTTTTAGCTGCTAATGGCTCAGACAGCAGCCATTTTTTGATACCACAAGCCCCAGTGTTGCATAGGAAAAGAAGGGAACCAAGGGCCATTCCATCTGAGGAACAACACAAACAGTGTTTACCCCACACCCTTACTACTTCAGAGTTTGAGGTTGTTTGGTTTATTTCACTCTCTTTTTTTCAGAGTATGTTAGTTTATTTCATTAGCTGTTTATGCTAGGAAAAAACAAACCAAAACTAATTGCACTGTCCACCCTCAGGAAAAAGAGAGAAAAGAAAATTATCAAGGGAAACTTAATCTGTCTGTCTCTCCAAAAGCTAATTAATCAAGTACAAAGAATGGACTAAAGCTTGTTGCAACTCATATAACCATTTGCTACTTTAAATGCATTGCTTCCATTTTTTTCTTCTTAACAAGCTACTCACCATACTCTACCTCCTTGTGTTCTTGCTTATTAGCAAGAAATCATAAAGCTGTGACCTTGTTCAATAGTTGCACATTTGCCAATTTTTGATTGAGTTTTTCCCCTAGACTAATAATGTCTCTCTTGTCCAGCTCAGCCCTGGGATGGCAATGGTTTTCAATCTTCTATCTTCTAGGTTCTCAGGGAGATGCACTGTATTCCTTCCACCTAAGCATTTCTTACTGTCAAGCAGAAACCAAGGGAAGAAAAGCCAAAACCCCCAAACCATCAAGGTCTTTGATGGTAAAGGCATAGTTAATATTAAAAAATTTAGGAGAGAATACTTCTTGCAGCTTCTGTTCTGCCTTTTGGTTTGTCTGCATGTTTGACAGTAGCTCTCATGTTACTGAGCACACGTGCTGCTTTGCCACCCCTGCCTCACAGGGATCCCCCATCCCAGGGGCACGCTGTCCTGCCTGCACAGGAGCCTGCCAGCTGACCCTGCCTTCTGTGCTGTGGTGTGCAGCCAGCCCAGGAGTGCATGGGTGAGAGCAGGCAGTGACTGACTGCACCCAGGAGGCACTGAAGGAAGCTAAACAGCAGGAAGAATCAGAGTTTTAGCTTAATTTACTTTTGTTTGGCTTAGTATTTTTTGTCCTAACTCTGATAAGGAAAACTGAAGTAATTGTAATTTGGGGAAGGATCGAGTCCTTATATTGTATTCCTGAGTTAGTGATTAAGAATGATGCAGAGAACAATGCATGCTTATGAGGAGGGAACGCTAGAGATTTTACAGTGAGCTTTCACAAGATTCACTGAGATTAATGCTGTGAGCAACAAATGGTTATTTACTACTGCTCCTAATATGTTGCTTTCTGAATATTTATTGTGCCAGCAAGCAGCTATGGAAATAACAGGAGCTTCTGTCTAGATTGAGGTTTCTGGTGCAAACTATACTGAAACTTTTTCTCCTAAAAGAAGTTTCACATTTTTAAAGCAATGGAAAATGCAAGGCAAGCTTAAGATTCAATATTGTAATTCAAGCACGGTTTCAGATATTTATTAGCATTAAACAAGAGTATTAGATTCTTCCTTCCTTCTGAATTTCTCATGGCCACAGTATGCTCTCTAAGGTCTTAGATTCGAGAATATTCTGCTTGTGAAATTCAAATACAAAAAAGGAATGCATTATTCTGTAATACTTTTTCCAAATAACAAATATTTCCTTACTCCATCACCTCATTTATGGAACTAAATGTTCTCTAGCATTTTTCAAGTCTCCAATATATTTAAAAAACCCTTATTGTTAGTCTTAATATTCCTAGTTATTTGTGCTTCATTATTCCTTCGTGCGCTTCAAGTACCATCATTACATTCCTTTGATTTTTCTTTTTAGAAGTAACAATGCTGTAGTTTTATGCTCCCTGTAATTTTTAGAGCTCCATTTTTGCTTGCAATTAACTTAACCAACTTGTCACTCAGACTTACTGGCTTTGAAATTTTGTGCTTAATTTTGCATAATGGTACACACTCCCCCTGAGCCACCTTCATCATGTCTTTAAAGTTTAGCTGAACTTTAACAACTTACCAGTGTTATCACTAATAAGTTTTGCCAGATTATTTCATTCTTAATTTTCAGATTGCACATCTTATATTATTATTCAAATTTATAGCTGAATGCCCTTCGAGAACTGCATTAGATGGTAAATTGCAATCCTCAAGCAGTCCCTTATTCTGAGCTCTTCTCTGTTGTGTAAAACATTTTTTAAACTCTTTTGCTTTCTATTATCTGCAGCTCAGAGTGCTGTGAAAGCAGAGCTTCTGCAGGACTTGGAACAGTGTTCCTCATGGGATCTTTGAATATTCTATTCTTCTGAGGTAAATACTTAGGTGCATTTTCTAACCTCACAACAATCATTTGTTCAGCAGCCCCCACTGTGGCTCCTTCCTTCATTCAGCAGTTTCTGCACAAACCTGAGGGTGAACTGCAGTGGCATAAGGGTCTGCTCTGAAGGTAGTTTTAATAGTCAAAACCAGCTGAAGGAATACCCAAAGATTTTGCTAGAGTTCACCTTTCTTGTGGTTTAACCCCAGCCAGCAGCCAAGCCCCACTCAGCTGCTCTCTCACTCTCCCACCAGCAGTATAGGGGAGAGAATCAGAAAAGCTCACGTGTAGAGATAAAGACAGTTTAATAGGAAAGCAAAAGCATGCACACAAGAAAGGAAGGCAAGGAATTAATTCACTGCTTCCCGTGGGCAGGCAGGTGTTCAGCTATCTCCAGCACCTCGTCATGTGCAGGGGCTCCTTGGCACTGCACATGACAAATGTAATCACTCCAGATGTCCCCCCTTCCTCCTTCTTCTCTCCACTTTATGTACTGAGCATGATGCCACATGGCCTGGAATATCCCTTGGGTCAGTTTGGATCACCTGTCCTGGCTGTGTCCCTACCCAACCTTTCATTCACTTCCCACTTCCTCATCAGTGTGGCCATAGGAAAAGCAGAGAAGGCCTTGGCTCTATGTAAGCACTGCTCAGCAATAACAAAAACATCTCAATATTAATAAAACTGTTTTTAGCACAGATCCAAAACACCATACCAGCCACTGCAGAGAAAGTTAACTCTACCCCAGACAAAACCAGCACAAATTGAAATAGGCCTCCACTCTCTCGTGGTGATGTACAAAAAAAGAGTTTAGTTTATTTTAAACATGATAGGGGTGTTATTTGCCAGCTAGGGACTAAGCAGAATCATCTTGGAGCTGTTTCACACATGAATTTCTTTAACTTGAAGACTATTCCTCTCCCTCCAGCTTTTGCTTAAAAATACTTGTTCAGGTTCTGCAGGGCTCCATCCTCAGGTCTGTGCTCTTCCACATCTTCATAAGTGACTTGGACACAGGACTGAAAGGATACTAAGCAAGTTTGCCAATGATAAAAAATTGAGAGGAACTGTTGAGTCCCTTGAAGGCAGGGAGGCCTGCAGAGACACCTCTGCAAAATAGAGAGATGGGCATTTAATAGCTATGAAATTCATCAATGGGAAGTTCCAGATTCTGCACCTGGGATGGAGGAACCCTGGATGTGCAGACAGACTGGGGAATGAGAGGCAGGAGAGCAGTGCTGAGGAATGGGTCCTGTGTATCCTGCTCAATAAGATAAACAAGAGTCAGCAGTGCCCTGGCAGGCAGGAGAACCATCCCTGTCTTGGGGGGCATCAGGCACAGCATCACAGCCAGGCAAGGGAGGGGATTGTCCTGCTCTGCTCTGATCTGGGGCAGCCTCACCTCCAGTGCTGGGAGCAGCTTTGGGTGCTGCAATATAAGAAATGCATTAATAGTTTAATACTATTAAACACTGTCCAATAAACAGCCACAAGTATGATGAATGGCCTCAATGAGAAGCATGTGAGGAGCAGCTGAGGTCACTGAGTCTGTTCAGCCTGGAGAAGACTGAGGACTGACACCACTGCAGTTCCAGCTTCCTTGTGAGGGGACGAGGAGGGGCAGGCACTGATCTCTGCTCTGTGTGACCAGTGACAGGACCTGAGGGAATGGCCTGAAGCTGTGTCAGGGGAGGTTGAGGTTGGATGTTAGGAAAAGGCTCTTCACCCAGAGGGTGACTGGGCACTGGAACAGCTCCCCAGGCAAGTGGTGACGGCACCAGCCTGACAGTTCCAGAAGCATTTGGACAATGCCTTTGGGCAAATGGTGTGACTCTTGGGGATGGTGCTGTGCAGGAGTTGGACTCAAGGATCCTTGTGGGTCGCTTCCAACTCAACATATCCTGTGATTCTGTAATTATATTCTGTCTGTTTCTTTTCTGCAGAGCTAAATAAGCTGAACTCTCTTTAGTCTCCTCTTGGGATGTAAGCTTTCCAGTTCCTCTGCTTTTTGTAGCATCATTCTCCTGTTTGACCCTTTATTTCTTAAATGCAAATAACCAGAATTATACACAATATTGCAGATGATAAATATGTATGTCAGATGTCTCATTCAGCACACCTTTAAATCACATTTGCCTCTTCAGGCTGCTTGATCCATGGTGGCTCACTGTTATCTCTGAATTGATCCTGGGATTAAACCTCTCCGCACCTGTCAGTTCCAAACAATAAATTTCTACTTTTGGATTCCAAAGTTTATTACTTTGGTTTCATGTTACTGCATTTCATACTGTCTCTGAACACTCCAGTCTCTCCTGAATGGTTCCTCAGTCGCATCAGTGTTGGTCTTCTAAGCAGATTTCATCCTCTTGTGCATATTTTTGTGCCAGAGTTATTAAAAGAAAATATTGCTGTCAAGATCAGGTCTGTAGGAACTGCATGAACTTCTGCAATTTGGAATAAGGCTTTCATGGTATCTGCTATAGCTGTCTTCCTCCATGTAATATTACAGTATCAATCTCCATTTTACCAACTTCCTCTCATGGCATGCTACCAAAAGCTTTGTTAAAATCTGATCTACTCCATTTTATTTCTCAGAAAATTAGCTACCCTCCAAAAGAAATAAGCTATTCTGACACTACCTGGCTTTGATAAATGATAATGTATTAATTTCCCTTTTGTCTATGCCTTTAATTGTATGTTATGTTGTTTTGAAAGATTTTTATACTACTGAGAATGAGGTAATAGTGTTTTAGGCCTTAAGTTTAATTTGCAGTGACCTTTCTCACATGATTTGTTTTTTTAAATGAAGATGCTATGCTTGTTGTTCCCAGTGATACAGGAAGTATCATGTCTTTCTATAGAGGGAATTGTAGAGGGAATCAGTACAGACAGACTTTATTGTATTAAAAATTATTTTTCTAGATTTGCAATTTCTTATGCCAGGTGTTTTCGTGTTCTGAAAAGCAGATTCCCTCTTCCTTACTTTACAAATTGCTGTAAGCACACTTGGGTTTTTTGTCCATCTCAGATGTGACATTCTCTCTTTCATGTTCTTTTCATTTCTATTAAAAAACATTGCATTTCAGTTCAGGTCTTCATTACATTTAGATGTCTCATTGGTCTATGAAATCATAGATCATCTGCCTTATCCATTTTAAGCAGGTGCAGACATTAGTTTGTAATGGCAAAAATTAAGACTGCAGCTATGGTCACCAGCCTGTCTGATGATGACAGCAAAACTACCTGTATAAGACCTCATGTAATATTTACTGTCAATTGTGGTAGTAATTGTGGAATTTTTAGTTGGATTTATACTGACCAGGAACTGATGGATTCTTCATAATGTTAGCTTTTTGACTGTGAACACCTTCATTTGTTTCTAATTCGTTGTTGTGCATGTAAGCATTACAGTGTCATTCCTTTGAGATATTTATAGAAAAGGAAATTAAAATCTTGCAGAGATAAACCTGACTCCCATGTATCTGGGAAGTAGCAGGAATTGTTGCTCATTGTTTTGCCTTCTCAGGCCTTTTTCTGGCCAATCTTTTGTCTTTTCCTTATTGGCAAATAATTATGTATTTCAGTAATATATAGGTGACAGACACGTGTCTTGATCAAACAATGATTTGTTTGGCCGGATTCCCTGAAGGTCTTTGAATGTCACCACTCCGGTGGGATTAAATAATTCAGCAAGAGCATAAAGATGGTATGTTCAGTGTTATCTGTATTTCTGAACAGGCTGTCACCTCTTATGCCAGATGGAGGGGTTTTAGGGATGTGTGTTTTCGCTTCCAGATATGAATTACAATAATCAACTTAGCTGTGCTCTGAAAAGCTTTGCCTTTTGTTGCGTAATTTTAACTTTCCCCGCAGCTGTTAAGACCCTCTGTGATAATAAATATATATAGCTCTTTTATGATGGAGGAATTACTGCTTTCAGTGAGCAGTCTTTTGCAAGTTAGCTTTTTTAAAATTTAATGTGCTTCTTTTGCTGTGACAGTTCAGGTCTTGGAGATCCAGCAAGTTCTGGGGTAGTGTGTATCATGTGGCCATCATTTAGAGCCATTCTCACGTGCAGCATCCGCGTCAGAGCCAAGAATTCACGTAAATTATGTTTGGATATTATGTTCTTGCTTACTTCTTAAGTGATTTGAATGGACCCCTTGGAATTTCCCCTGGAATTTCTGTCAAGGACTGTCTTTGATTGCCCATGTGTAAATGAAGTTTATGACTCAGTTTCTGTGGTAATTTTTCAACAATACATAAATGCCTCTGTAATGCATACTGAAACCAACTTTATTTAACACTTAGAGACTGAAACATGTTTTACTGTCACTTTCTTTTTGCCTAATGCAGTTATTGTTCAATGAAGTAACTTCAAAAATATGCAGTGACCACATTTGAGTCAAATACCAATCTTGTTGGATTTCAAATCCCTAACTAAAGGAAGAAACATCTGGTATGTGGGTGGGAAGCCAGCACCTAAAGTAGTTCTTCCAGGAGTTCAGGGAAATAGGCAAGTTGAATGCACTTAATTCTCAAACCATTCTGATACAGGAATTTCTCGGGAGCATCTCTTCTGTCAGAAAAAGTACTCGTAGTAATTGTAACCGTTCAATTTGTCACAAGTAGCAAACACCTTTATTTTTTTTTTTTTCTGTACATTTATATAAACACCTAGAGAAATTATAGGTTTTATTTCTGTCTATCTAGTTATAAGTCTTTTTCTTTGCAGAAATTACATTCTTGTGTTGACAATAATCTCCTGGGTTTTGGGAGATCCAGTTGGGACTTAGGCTGAGGGCTGTGTGCCTGTTTGCCATTGTCCAAGAGCTTGTAACTAAGTAGAGGGATCTTCAAAGTGATCTAGGAGTAACACAGTGCATGTGATAACTGGAGTTTTGAGTCATTAGGATGTAACAGAACCAGACTTCTGGATTTTTTTGTTTCTCAGCAACTACTGGAACTAAAAATTACTATTTTCCTAAGGGTCTGTTCAATGTTATACAATCACCTGACTCACCTAACTGTGAGAGCTGGGACTTGATGACAAATACAGAGTTTTTATAACAGCTATGATAAAATGCTGCACGGTGTATACTGATATGTTGAGAGAAGGATATTAAATCAGGTTATTTAAAATTTACTTCTATTAAGAAATTTAAGACATACAGGTTATTGTCCCCACAAGGGGAAAATTACTTTTTTTTTTTAACTTTTCTCACTGGCTGGCAGTGAAAGTTAAATCTTCTGTTTTAAATTAGACTGCTTTCCTCAAAATCAAGGATGCTGTACATATATAAAAAAATGTAAATAAAATAAGAACAAAATTTTTATAATTATTCTAAATAGTATATTTTGCAGTTAGGTAATAAAAAAGGAAACTGAATCTGCAAGGCAACAATTTATGAAGCACTTTTCATGGCAGCAATCCTCTTTAAAAACTTGTAAAAAAATTGTAAATTTTGGATTTCTTTTGGGTTTTGAAGAAAACAAACAAGTATTTTTTTTATTTTCTTTCCTGCTATTGCAAATTTATGACTGTTTATCATACTGGTTTCAGTTCACAATGGTGCAACATTAAGTTATTTCAACTTTTTGAAACAATTTAGAAACAAATCCTTAAACAAAAGAACATACTGTTTTTTGTGGCTGTTCTGTTACAAAATCTTGAACTATTTAAAAGAAATATTTGTAATATGCTGCACAACTGTTGTGGATCATTACTAGTCTGTTTTAAATTCTCCAGCCTCTTCAAAGACAGATGTTTACCTAGCATGTCCATGTTTTGAGGTATATGTAGGGATATATTCCATTCTCTAGAATTTGTTGTGATAAACTCAAGACTTGTTATTCTTTTACTTGTTTTTCCTACAATGCATTTTTCTTTTGGCTTTTGAAGCATGTGTGGATTGGTGGTGTATGCAAATACTTAGAGTTTGTAGTGTCCTAAAGGAACTAGCATGATTTATATGTGCAAAAGAAAACTATTGATGGTGACAAATGACTTTCCTGTCATGTTCCAGTACAGTTTGTACACCTTTCATGAGGTCTGTTTTATGCTCTTCCTGAACCTTGACTTTGCCAAAGTTCTAAAATAAGAGTATAAACTTCAGCCTTAAGGTTTTTGCTTTTTCATTCCCTGTTGCTTTTTATCCATTCCTTCTTCAGTCTGCAGACTGAAACTGTAAAGCTGACTATTTATGCAAAAAGCTTGTTAGGAAGGTTTACTTCTACTTCTGCTTCAGTACAGCTAAGCTAGAGTTCAAAGAATTTAATCCCTCATTTGGACGAATGGGTTTGAAAACCCACACCCCAAAGTAAGTGTGAGTTTAAATGTTGCTGAAATGGAGTTGGATCGGGATGTCTAAGCTGCATCTGGAGAAAAAATTAGGAAGATAAGCGATAGCAAGAAATAAGTCAGACCCTTGAGGGTTCCAATCATGTGTATATTTTAAAATACCAAAATTTTCAGCAGTTCTGTATTAAAGCTGAAAAAATATCTGTTTTTTAAATTGACAAAGGGAGGCTTTCCTTCTGCTTTTTATACACTGACTTCTTTCCTTCAAAGATTAATTTCTGTGAAATTAAGCTACTTTCTTCCAAATTCTTGGCCTGAGACAATTTGAAAATTGGAGTCAAATTCTGGACCTGGTTTTCACTGGAACTGAGGAGCGGAAGGAGATGGAGTTAAATGATCAGAACTAATTAAGAATTTCTACCTCTAAGTCTAATGGGAGACAGATTGTCTTCTGCTAAAGTTTGAAATTTTATATTTTCTAAACAGAGGATGATCTGGGGGAGGGAATTTGCACTGTCCTATGCAGAAGCTGTTCTAGTTTGACAGAGGTCTGAAATGTGTAGATCCCAACTCTCATGCGTGAGTGATGTAATATGGTCATTTCCCCTGTGTATCTAATTTTTTTAGAATAGCTCTAGTAGGAGACATTTTAATGGATATTCCATGGCTAGAGGCTTGGACATTTTTTCTTCACCAGAAAATGAATTCATTCAATTCACCTTGGGAAGTAAAAAGCATTTGAAGTGGGTATTGAGATTGAAGCACGATGTGTATGTGTGAGTGCTCGGACCAGTGTCTCACCAGTTTGATATTGAGTGAAGAGATAGGTGACACCTTCTCAAAAGTTGTGAGTCCAGCCCTTGATAGCCCTTCACTCTTGTAATGGTTCAAAACAAATTACACCATATGTGTGAGTGGCATATTTTTTGTTTCAATACAGAAACAGACTAGAAACGAGAAAGAGCATTTCTTGTACTGGAAACTTCTTTGTATTTCATCATTTCTCTCTCTTACACACAAAAATAAACAAACTTCAAAGCTGGTTTAATCGAAGCAAAAAAAATTGTATTATTATTCAGCAACTGAATTAAGGATTTAGGATTAAGTTCTTCATTGCAAAATTATAAAAAAAAGCCCAACCTGCTAAGAGAAGTGACTGGAGATGACTGTTGACTAAACTCCAGGAAGAAAGAAAAAATTGCTATAGTAGGGAGATTATCTAAAGATTTTAAGATAGGAGCCTTTTGGTACACAAGGAAAGTAGGTTTTTTTATATTTATAACAGCCATGTGAAGCCCCCAATTTGTAATATTGGAAGATGGGTTTGCCAAGCCTTTAGAATTTAGATACATCAAGTTTTGCATAGAAGGCTTAGAATTGTGTGACGTGTAAGCAGTACCAAACCAGAGGTATGGAAATACCTGTGTAGCTTTTAACAGTTGAAGTAATTTTAAGTTTTGTAGTAAAATGAGTATTTTAATAGTGTTATGTGTAAATAGAGATCATTAATTTTTAAATGAAGTTGCAGAATTGAGAAAAGTAATCTTTCTCTGAGTTGTTTAAAGACTTTTTTTTTTTTTTCCAATATTCTTCTTAAAAGTCAGAGAAAAACTAAAGAGATTAACCATGTTTTTCCCTAATGGCCATGGAAATTAAGTTTTTTACACATTTGATGTTTATGCATGTAGTGTGTTACAAATAAATATGAAAACATTTCTGTCTTCATGACTAACGTGCAGTCCAAGGTCCTGAGCCTGTGGAGTTGTTTACGTGTGATTCACGGAATCATCCAGGACGTAAGGCCAGCAGGGACATTTGATTTGTTTTGTAATGTGAGCGGTTTCATGTTACCCATCTCAACTATCCTGTACTGAGAAACATTTGTTTGGCTAAGCACATCTTCCAGAGAAGTGCTCAGACATGATTCAAGGATCTCAAGGGGTGGCAAGTCTGCTGCTTCTCTTGGTAGCTCATTCCAGTGATTAATCATCTCCTCTGTTTAGACTTTGCACCTTATTTTCAACTTGCATCTGGCTTCAGCTTCCAGGCTCAGGGCTGGCTCTCTGCTGCCCAAGCTGTCCCTCTTGAACTCTGAGCATCGTGAAACATCTTAGTGGTTCTGGTGAAACATCTCCAGCTCTTGCATACATGCAAAATTCTTGGTGGGGTGTGTTTATGCCTGTGTGTGCTGTGGGATAGAGCAAATGTTGCTGTCCTTTAAAGCAGGAATTAAAATCAAATGTTCCTTGCAGTAGGTTAGGAGAAGGACCTGCATTTTTTCTCTTTCTACTTACTGTATATTTTTGCAAAGACTAGCTGTGACCTAGCTTTGAATGGTTTTACTATGGTAAAATAATTTAATAGGCTTTTCTTTAATCCGTGATAATTAAAAGCAACATTTGCTTTTTTACTTCTAGAAAAAAGGCTAAGGGGAAACAATTTTGTCTGGCTTTGCTGTTGAGCATTTCTTAGACATGCTTGGTGAAATATGAATCTGCCCCAAATGTATCTTAATGGCACTGCTTTTGTATGTCACAAAACCTGTATGACATGCCCTTGGCTGACTTGTACTGCATGTATAATTTCTTGCAGTTGATGTCTGTATTGACTCATCAGAAGATTCATTTTTTATTTGCTTTCTAGATGCACACAAAGACTTTACATTTTGTATTTGCATGCTCTTGGTTACTACTTGCAGTCCTGTATTTTTATACATTCTAGGTGTCAGGAAGGCACTTCCTGCATCACCTGGTTTGCTTCCACACGTCCTGCATGATAATATTCTCTAGAGAATGAGGGGCTTTTTACTCTTGAATTAAAGCAATTTAGTTTTGTTTTAAAAACTTTTCTTGAAGTCAAATAATTTCTTTTAAAACGAGGATGTTAATTTGTCAAGGATAGAGTCACCTCTAATCTGTGTTAAAGAGAGGCATGGCTGCACCTGCATTACACAGGAGGCATTCACTCCTTGCACACTTCTGCTAGCGTTAGTACAAATCTGCTTAAAACTCCTGGAAAATTTGCACTTGTCTATACTTTCATTGTAAGAGAGAGTAAAATTGTGCTTTTTTTGCAAATAACTAATGGCACATATGGTTCATAATGTACAGCCCAAGTAAAACAGACATTGAGTGATAGCTAAGTGTCACAAATGACACTTCACTATTGTGCTAAGGTGTTACTGAATTTATAATCTTGTGTATATAATTAGTTTCTTTTGAGAAAGCCTGATCATGAGATACATTGCTTAATGTAATTCGTGCTATTTTTTTGCATGGATGAGAAGTTTTTAATAGTTCTCAGTTATGTCTGAGCCGTGACACTCCAAGTGATTTGCAGAAGTAGAGATGGTCATGAAGCAGAATTTTGTGGGGCAGCTGCTTGTGCCCACAGTTTTTGGTGGACTTGAAGTAGTTTTACCTCACAGAACCTATGCTGTCTATATATAAAAAGAAAGCTTCGCTGTGCCACCCATACCAAGGTATTCCTGAGCCCAGTTTGAGGCAGTGTCATGTGAGAGAGGTCAAAAGAATGCTATTCAGCAGAGGTTTACCACAGGCGTCTTTGGGGATGTAAGCTCCTGCAGTAGCTTGGTTGTCTAATAAGGACAACTTGTGTCCCCTTCCGGCCTCATTCTTAGGAGGAGCCAGGACAGGCATGTGGTGAAGTGGAACTTATGGCTTCCCTAGTGTGCCATCCCAGGAGCAGAAGTTTTAGTAGTCCTTTGCTGGCTTAATATTTCCTCAGCTAACCTGCCAGGGATGTGGCACAACCATGAGTTCCCTTGTGCATCACACTAAAGTTTGCATGTACCAAGAATTAAGGATTAGTCATTGTTACGGTCTTTAAAGAAAGGATCTGGTCTTAAATCTTGGTGTTCATAATTCACATGAAGATGTAGTGTTGCACCTGACATACACCGTTCCAGTGTGGGAGCATAAGGTATTGCCAAATCCTTGATCAGCCTATGGATTGATCAGATGGGAGCTGCCTGTACAGAATTCCTTCTGCCAGTGTTTAACTTGCACATTGTTGTCTGGGTCGCCTGAGTGTGTATTTACTGAAGTGTCTGCATTATTTGGCATACCTAATTTTTAAGAATGTGATCCTCAGGCAAGCTGGCAAGCTGAAGTTTTCAGGTAGGTAGGTAGGCAGGCAGATTCTGTTCTAAGATGTGGTTTATAAATTGGAACCCTAAATCCAAGGTGCACGGAACAATTATTAATGAAACATTACATTCATGTGATATTCTGCTATCTGAGCTCCAGTGCGAGGTTGAGTCCTTTTGTGCTCTGAATTGCACAGAACATAATTCAAATGTCAGTTTGTATTTCAAAGAGTATACACTGAGGCACTTACTAACAATTTGCTTTCAACTTCATTGTGTTGAAGACCTGCCTGAAGAGAGAGGTGTTATTAATTAATCACTTATAGCAAAATCATGGATTTAGGCTGTGCCACGTTGAAACTTCACTAGCAAGGCATCTTTATCAAAACTCAGTGAGGACATTGCTGAAGAATGTACTTAACAAAAGACAAAACTGCATGTTAGATGAAATGAGACATCTTGTCAATGTATTTAACATACTGCTTACAGTTGGCATTTGAAATTAATTGAAACACAGAGAAGTATGTTACACATCAAGGCAGTTTGTGCATAAAATGAATATTTTAATAACTGCTTAGTTTTGTGCTTTCTGACAGTCCTACGGTCTTATGTGTTTTATTTTGGATCTTCTTGTGTTTTGTTGGGATTTTTTTTAAACTTCTCCTTCTTCCACTTTAATCAGTGACAGTTGAAAGCAAATAATGACCAAATGTCATCCGTTTTCAGTATTATGTGATTAGTAAGCAAACAAACACGTCAGAGCAATGTAATTCTCTCTCTCAGTGATAGTCTCCTGGCTTGCATTTCAGAAGTGTTTACATCTCTGTTAGAAAAAAAACTTGACTACCCTGTCTGTATACCCATGTTAGGGCTTAGAAATGCATAAAAAGGGTGGAGCTGACTGAATTATTTGCATGGAGTGTGGGAAAATAGAGCCTTGAAGTTGGAACCTGAATGCTATTGCTTCTGTTTGCTTCTCTGCATTTTAACTAGAGACATGCTACTGTTTTCTGATCTTGTTTCTCTTCCTAAAAGTTGTTAAGAATTTTAACACAGTTAGTACATCACATGTTATACTGGCAGTGTTAGAGATCCTTAAAATCAAATCTATTGCCTTCCAGTTTAAATATTGCCTTCTGTTTAAATCTACAGGTTTTTGGGCTAAAGGCTTGTAGAGATTTCCTTGGGTTTTCCTTTTGCTGTCACACCCATACTTGTTGTTAGCTGAAACATTATTTAAGCTGCTCAAGCTATGAGGTGCAGTAAAAGTTATGTTTCACCATAGACCAGCATGTAACAGCACAACCCAGCCCAAAGCAAAAACAAGTGATGGCCCCCTTGGTTCTTGCTGGAGAGATGGCCATGGCTGGATCTGTAGCTGGGATGTGGGGCAGCAGGAGGAGCTGGAGAACTGTAGAAACTGAATCTAAACCTGGATCTCCTAATTAGGCACCTGGGTGAAATGTCTGTGGAAGGATGTTGTGGATCTCTCACAGTGCAGCAAAAAATGGTCTTCTGCTTGCTTGTCATTCCTCAGTTCCACAGAAAGCCAAACCTGGATTCACTGGAATTCATTAGGGTTTTCTCCTGGTGGCAAGTTTCCTTATCAATTCTTCCCATGAGGACTACAGGCTGTAGCACCCAGGGAGGCTGACAGGACCATGTGCACACACTACTACTGATCTGATTGATTAGTAACTACTAATGAGATGACCAGTCCGTGTCAGGGACACATTCTGCTGTTGTTTTGACATTAATAGGGATGAGATAGCACTTCTACAGATCAGGATACTTCTGATACTTGACAACTGCTGAAACTGTTTTAGAAAGAAGTTCTCTCTGTTGAAGAACAGAATGGGTAGAGCTACCTTGTTTAGCAACCGCGAGCTTTACAGAAAGTATTATTTTCTACCCATAGAGAAATCTGTCATCCAACCTTGCTAGATAGCACACTCTGTCAGAGAAACAGTTTCTGGAAGCAGGAAGCTTAAACTAGAGGTCAAGTAAGAGGGAGATCCATGCCAAAGAAAACAAATGAAGAAGGCGTTCCTATTTGAGGTGCAGGCCAGAAGGTCATGGATTATCTGAGACGTGCCAGGACACTGTCTTGGGACTGATTACGTATTTCAGAGAACATGTTCTTGCTCTTGCGTTTACAGAGACACACAAGTCCAATTATACTGCCCACTTGATTTTTCCTTGCTGGAATTGAGATGAGGGGAATCTAGGAAAATTACTTTTCTTCAGAGGTAACTGAACTTCACAGATCAGACACATGGCCCTAAATCAGTTTTGCCTGAATTTGAGGAGATTATCAGTAGTATTTAATTGATTCAACCCATCTTTGATGTTGCTGTGGTTATTCTATATTTTAATATTTTTAAAAGAGAAAGAGTGAGGGACCCACTCTTGTCAGTTTGCCTTACAATAACTTCACAGTAAGGACAATTGCAATTTTCCTATTGCTGTTCATTTACCAGACCTGTATCTCACAGAGTGTGAGCACTATTGTGGGAGCTATCATGTCCATTGTTGCTAGCTGCTTGATCCAGATTTTCAGCAGTTCATATAGCACTGTAAGCTATATGAATGTTTTGAAATCTAGGTTTCTAGGTGAAACATGCTTACCTGAGAAATTCAGGCTGAAACTCTCTTTCCAATATGCAGACATTTTATGTATTTGGAAAACAAACAAAAAATGTGTTTCGAAAGAAAAGTGTCTCCCACTCCTGCTGTTAATTAACCATTGCCTAGGCAAAGAACATACCTCCATGGTAAAACGTGACTCACCATGGGTAATGAGCTCTGTTGTGCTTTTCCTTCTTAGGTGGTTGAGTAAAGACTTTTCATATCAGACTGTGTTAGCTTCCAGCTTCCTTGTCCAGAGCTCCCTTGTAATCTAAGTGGGATTTGCATGCACAAAATCAGGAAGAACATGCTGCACCTTTAAATATGTGTATTTTAGTTTGTAGCAAACATATGTTCTCCAGTCTGGAGATGATTCCCTTTTCATTCTCTTGAAAGGATTGTAGACATCAGAGCACCTCTGCTTTTCTTGTATGACTATTGAGTAGCAGTCAGCAGTGTGGATAGGATATGGAAGTGTGGGCTTTAGGTTTGTGCTTTGCTGCTGAACATCTCAGCATGACTGAATCCACTGCACTGAACTTTGTTGGATTGCTGAGGATTAAATTGTCAGTAATAAGTGTGGATTCTAGGAGCTACTGTTATTTGAGAAGTATAAGAAAAAAGCTCAGGTAACATCATTTAGTTTCCATTTATTCTTAAGATGATGCCGGTTAATGGATCCCACATTCTCCCTTGTTAAGATCTGTGTTTCGTATGTACTTATGTGGAGTTTAATTATGGTATTCACAAATCCCTCCAGTCAGTAAGCAGAGTTCACACATACAAAAATAATATGCTGGCCTTCTTTCAACTTACGATGAGAACACAGAGATGGCTTCATTTGACAGTGATGAGGACAATCTTTGAAGCAGGCGTTGTTTCTGATCTGTTTTCCTATATTTGTAGGTTGATAAGATGAAGAAGGAGGAGGATATGGATTTGTACCACTGCAACAGCAGTTAAACCATGAAAATGGATTTGTCAGAACTGGAAATACGTAGTGAAATGAAAAGAAACAGTTTTAGGGACTGAATTGGTAAAGGAATGTGTATTGTGAAGAGAACAATGGAAGGGCCTTCTGAAAACCAGATACATTCAAGGCTGGCTTTCCATTCCATTGGTAACTTAACCTAGAGGTGTTTTATAAGAAAGGAGTTGGTATTAGCCCCTGAAAGAGGTTTAAGTGTATCTCCACTGGATGTCAGTAAAAGTCAAGGAACAGAAAATAA
The DNA here is from genome assembly GCF_029582105.1 of Oenanthe melanoleuca. NCBI lineage: Eukaryota > Metazoa > Chordata > Aves > Passeriformes > Muscicapidae > Oenanthe > Oenanthe melanoleuca. Next base: position 6,944 of record NW_026612981.1, on the reverse strand, counting down.
AATGAGGTATTGCAAATATGTTGCTCGCATTTTCAAAAATGTCAGTCGTTATCCACAAATTTTCAGGCAGATGAATGACATTGTACCAGGTACTCAAATTATGGGGTACTGAACACTTTGCCCTCGTTTTTTCAATGACAGATAAATCTTTCCTTTTCTTAGAAAAAGTCTCAAGATTTTTTCAGACCAAAACCGAACCATAAAACTTGTCCAACTGTGGTGTTCTTCACCTGAAAGGGTTGCCATTTGTTTCAAGCGGATAAAAAATACTACTTCCCAAGAAGCCAGAAGTTAACATGCTATTTACTGTTGTGCTTATTTGTACTTCAGTAGGATTCTTTACCCGGAGATGCAAAGAAATCTCAGCTGGCTTTTCTGGAATGACATATCTGATATATCATAAATCACATGTGTAATAATAAGACTTAAAACCAGGGCATCTGCAATGCTGGTGCTATCATTTCATTCTGCAGAAGAATCAGGAAGTGCACTGCTCACAGTTTTGAGGACCTGAGACCTTAATGGAATAAGCTTTGAAGATCTCTCATCCCAAGAACTGTAGGCTACTGATGGCAGTATTCATTTGACTTGGCAAAAGAGCAAATTGTGGCCTATAGAGCTTTAGTTTTAAAAAAGCTGTCCCTATTATGTGCCACATGCATTCATGCAAAGTACTTTTATCTTAAAAAATAGCTCCTAGTCTGAGCATGTTAACAGGCTAAAGTTTTTTTCCAGGAGAGCTCTAGGATAGATGAGATTAATCTAGCACTGGATTTTGTACCTGCTCTGCCTCTTGCAATGTATGGGTTCTCCCACAGCTGTTCACATAAAGGTTTACAAAAACATCTGTGAAGTTTGCTGTATTTGGGCAAGAGGAGCTCTCACCTGATGGTGGTCCATTGTAGAGCAAGATTTCCTAAAGCTCTCCCACATCTTGAGACCTATAGATTGGTTGGAACTCATTTAGCCTCTAAGTTGAATATTAGCTTTCTAGATTCTTAGCTGAATCTCTGGTAGTCTAAAGTGTAGCGTGGGTGGCTGAATCAGTAGGTGCAGCAGTTCATAAATGAGTGAAAGAACTTTTTGAAGGTCTAAAATTCAACCCTTGATGAGGATGACAAACTTGGAGAAGCTGATTAAATTGTCAGTGATTCATGTGATGACTTAAGGCTCTCTGTTTTACAGAAACTTCACTAAGGAAATCCAGTGTCATAAAACTTGCTTGGGTTTTTGTGAGGTTTTTGTTGTTTTGTTTTTGTTTTTTTAATTTTTAGTTTGAAAATATTCCAAAGACTTTCAGCAAACTCTTCCCACTGAGGATAATCCAAAGTCCATTTTTAACAAGGCTCATGTAGTATTTGTCTTTATGTTTGCCTTTCAGTTATTTTACTTATCTACAGATAACTTTTCTATTTGTTTAAAGCCCTTTTCCATATATCTGATTGGAGGGGTAGCAGAAATAGAGATGACACAAAAAGAAAAAAAGAAGACAGATAAAGATAACTACATAGAGTCAAAATAATCTCTCAATTGCAAAGGAGGTTATAATCATGCACTCTCTGTTTTCCCAGAAGCAATCATCTGGTCAAGCAGCAGTGATCACAGGTAGCTCCAGACTGGTCAAAGCATGTGCTGTCACTTGGCTAGTCCAGAATGGAATGTTGGGGGAAACACAAGGAGGAGGAAAGCCACTTGGCACACAGGAGAGAGACTCAGCTGAGCAGGGAAGGAAGCATTAGGAGCTGTAGGTTAGAAATCCATAGATAATAAATTTCAGTAGTTCTGTTTGTAAAATTGCTTTTTAGGGTCACAGCTTCACAGGAAGATTGGCTCACAGAAAGCATTAGAGCTGCTGGAGGCCACCAGGGCCCTCTCTTTGAATGAAGATGACCACTGAGAACAATGAATCCTGCTGGGGGTATGTCTCCAGTGCCTTCTGTGACAAATATCTAATGATCTTTGCAGGCAATCTACTCTGGTGTTTCAGTAGTCTAAGATTTGGAGTTTTTCCTAATCTCAAGACCAAATCTTTCTTGCTAAAATTTAAGCTTAGTACTGCTTAGATTGCCCATTGAAAATTCACTGAACTCTCTTTATATGTGATGAAAGCTGTCTTTTCTTCAAAAATAATCTGTATTACTTCGTCAAGAGTTGGATCAAGAGTTTCTGATAAACATTCAGTACAGAAGTAGACTACAGTAGTAGACTATAATGCCCATCATACCATAGAAAAAGCCATATGAATACATACTTCACAATCCCATATGAAAATTTTTCAAACTATTTATATCATAGCCTATGGCTGTTGCTTTTTACAACTTTCTTAAAAAAAAAATTCCTCCCGATTCTCATAGAAAGTTATTTTTTTTCAGTAAAACTTGCAATTTGATAGGAATAAAAGTGTAACTTGCATAGAACAGCTACATCTTATTGGCTGGTATTGGAAATAAGTTAAAGACCACATTAAATTATAGAAGTTAATAACAGCTTAAATATTAGATAACAGTGAATAAAGTTAATATATTAAAACTATTTGTTGAAATATGGTAGGGAGGAGGGCTGGGTAAACTAATAATTTTTCTTCTTCTAGTCTAGAACATCTGTGAACTTTGAATACCTGAAATATATAGGATATACCATGTGGCAAATTTAAAATGGCTTCTGAGTTTATCTGAAAGATTAAATTTTAGAAAGAGTTTTTGAATACTTAATGCTCTTTTATAATTTTTTCCATGTAATAAGAACAATGCGGTCTATAAATGAATTAAAGTATTTTTGCTAGCACATTTTGGAGCAATGCACCCATCCTCAATAGGAGCTTAGCATGCTCCTCTGCTCAGGAGGGAAATGTAAAGTGCTGTTCAGAAAATGATCCATGATCCTTTCCTCAATGCTTGCTTTTTCATCTGGAGCACAGACTTGAAACCAGAATAAATCGATGCTTAACTGCTAGGTGCTAACCACGAGGCCTTTCTAACACAGACAAAGTGTCATGAGCCGTGTGTCAGCTGGTTCAGTGCGGGACTTTTCACTGCACTCCTGTGTTGCCGAACACATCAGCTATGTGAACTAGCAAAGTGATTCATGGCGTGGTCTTTGCAGCACCTCTGTCATATCATTTTGGCTGCCTACAAAGAGGTACTGACAGTGTTGTAGAAGGCTGTGGTTAATGGATGTTGGGCTCAGAGGTCTGACAAACATGCCCATAATCAGCACTTTTTATTACTTGTTTTCGCATTGTTGGTGTGTGCCTTTTGTGCCTTTATTAGGAGTGCAAAACAAGTAAAGGGAGAATCCTGGCTGTGAAGGGCTTTAGCTTCAGGATGCTTTAAGATTCAGGAAACAGTAGGAAGAGGCAAGAAATGATATAAAGTTTGATATGGGAGAATGAATCATGAAGCATGTGGTTTTTGGAGGCTGCATATATTTCTTTACGTGCTTTATACCCAGTCCTAGTTGACATGCATGACTGTACAGCCTGGCATGTGTTAAACATTTTTGAAGGTATTTAGAAAAGGGCAAGTTGGGTTTAGTTGTCAGCACAGTGTAACCTGCATTGTTGAGGTATTGTGTAATCTTGCTTCTGTTTTATAGCAGAGGATGGATTATTTTAAATCTCATACAAAAATGGTTTCATGCTTGCACTTGACTGCTTTAAACATTTGTCATGTATAACATATTTTCAAGCACAATCAATGGGTTAAAATCTACTTCAATGAAGATTCCTGGAACAAACAGTTATTAGACGCTTTCATTGAATCTTTCTAGTTAGTTTTCTATAACTGAAACTATCCACCCCTTAATTAAAAAACCTCTGAGTCTTAAAACTGCTAATTATGATAAGTAATGCTTGGTTGCTGATGGTTTGTTGGACCTGCTGCTTTTCTTAAGAGGCAAGTATTCTATGTGGTCTCCATTTGCTTTGGAGTAATGTGATTCAAAGAGGGCTTTCTCCAAAGGAAATGTCATTCTCCTAAGACTGAAAATAATTTTGCCTGATGATGACTGCATTCTGGCAATACCTTGTGGGTGTGTCAGCTTCTTCTGTGTTACGTAGGGAGTGCAGACATAACAAGAAAGATGTTCCTTGTTCCTCTTGTTTGGTATTTAAGTTTTAAGGAACTTGAAAAACATGGTTCTCTTGATCAGCTTTGAGAGTGATGTCTTTTTGTTTCCCCATCACCAACTCCATAAAATCTGAAAGCATGTCAGCAGTGTAATCTTTGAATTCAAGAGTAAGAGAATATAATAGAGATATTATTGTGAAGGATGAATGCCCTGGTAATTGATTTGAGATGGCATTTGTATCTGGAGAGTCTTTTGTTTGGATGCTGTTTTGGAATGCTGAGATTTTGAACTTATAATGGAAATAAGATGGATGAAGCATGAACTATGATGGACAGAGAATGAAGGGCATCATTATGAAAAGAGTCAGAAGAAAAGAGACTTTTGAGGCTTTTGTTTGTTGTGGGAACCTTAATGAGAGAACATGGCTAACAGATGCAAGGCCTCAAAGTCTATGGTGGCAGGCATCAGTGCAAAACCCAGTGACAAATATTTCTTGTAGAGCAGAGCAGAGAAGTAGGAACTTGGAAAGCTTGGAAGATGGGCAGTATGGGCTGGCAGCAGGCATTTGCCATATACATCAGCAGCAAAAGGGGAGTTGAGAAAGAAGGAACTGCACAGAGGACATGGGCTGATTGCAGACAGAAACTGTGATATTTTTCTTTATTTCTTTTGCTTTTTGGTGTGAGAATTTCACATCATTGAGTTTTCAGGAACTAAGAGCAACTGCTTTCAGTCCACACCCAAAATAAGTGAAGAATAGTAATGAAATGGGTGACTCAGAGAAATGACTGACTCTAAATCCAGCAACTGATTGGATGGAATGCTTTCTTGAGTCTTAGACATCTGTATCAGACTTCTGAGCTTGTTTTGGTGCTTGCTTTTCCAAATATCTGGTAGCTGAATATTTTCCAATCCATATTTGGAAATAGTTGATTCATTCATAAGGATAATATTCATGCTGTTCAGGAAATGCAGTTGTTTGCTCACAGATCTCATTCAAATGATGGTATAAAACTCTCTGTTTTTTTAATTTCTAAAATAGTATCAAATAATTTTCAGAGAACTCTATATGAAAACACAAGGGATAGGAGGAGCTACCTTTGAGTAACTCAGGTAAAGCAGAGGAAATGCTGTTCTTTTATTTTAAAAAGTTGATATTTAGTTAGCTGCTCCTTGTCTCAAAATGTAAAATATTGCTAAGCGATATTTCCTTTTAATGATAAGACGGGATCCTGTGCATCACATGAGTTGGAATTCTTCCCAGAAAAACTCTGAACAAGAAATTGGCCACCACATAGTCTACTCTTTGCTTACACTGCAAACTTGCTGTTGTGTTTCTTGTGGGATTAAGAAGGACTCTGTGTGTGTAGGTGGGACCAGGATATAATTAAGCAGTGCTGTTAAAGGAATATCAGCTTTGAGTGATAGGAACAGGAATATTATCTGTGATCTTGTAGTTCCCTGATGTAATTTGTATTGGGCTTCAGGTCAGAGCTATGGAACAGACCTGAAGAAAGCCAGATCATTGCTTTCTGGAGTACTATGGACACGCACATTTGACTCAGGTATCATCCCAGCTACAGAGCAGGGGGAGAGGTTTCTCGGCCAGCTGATGATAAAATCCTGCAACCATCTGCCTGCAAATAGTGTATTTTTAAAAAAACATTAGGCTGTCATTTGTTTCTTTCTCTTTTCACTCTTTCTAAAGAAGTTATCCATGCCCTCTTCCTGGGATGGAAGCTATTTGAAAGAACGCGTGTTAGTGGGAGACCAAAGTCACTGAGAAAGCTTATGGCAGAGCAGAGAAGAGAATACAGATGACACCACTAGAGCCACAGACATGCTCTCCCTTTTTTAGTTTGGGATTTTTGAGTTTTGTCTTTCTTTCCTGCTGCATTTTTGTTTTTTTCCCAATAGCTTCCATGGGTCTGCATGCCACAAAAATAGTCAGGAAAAACAGCTTTTATTTCTGCTTTCTTGATGACCTTTTAAAGTTTATAAACAGTCAGAATTGAGCTTGTTGCCATAATAATCAACTATAGAATCAATAAAGTGAAGGTGGTTGCTAAGGGAAGGCCATGTATAGCTGTGATGCAAGCCTGAGTGCTGCAGCCCGTCGTGAAAGGAGAGAAGGGGTTTGTGGGGTGAGGGTGTGTGTGTGTGTCTGTGTGTGCGATTCTTCAGCAAGGAGGGCTGCTGAAATCTGAATTCAGCTCAGAAGTGTTGATTTAATGTACCTTTCTTTGTTATGGCAACAGAAGGGAACATATCTTTTGAAATATCTAATCTTGCTTCTCTCGTTGACCTTGTTCTTGATAAACAGTATTAAATATCCTTGTAGGAAATATGCTTTAGTGAGCGTGCTAGAAGTATGTAAAAATGCATGTAGCTGCAGAAGTGAAGAGCAGCAAGCTTCTTGTAATACAGATTGAATTAGCCCCTCACCTTTTTCCTTTCAAATTCACCATTTCAAAGGAATCACCCGATACAACAGCTTTGATGTTGAGAGAGGTGAGTTCTCGTCCTTGGCTGCTTTGGAGGCTTATCTTAGCATGTGAAAATTTTCTATGGTTATAAAGCTTTAACTCAACAGCTGCTGTACTTCCACTCTTCATGGTGGCTGAAGTCATGAAGACTTCCCTTCAGACCTGCCATTCCCAGCAGATCTTTTGACCTTTTGGAGGTTTTGGCAGCTGGTCTGACTGAAAAGTACTAGATAACTGGCCTTGCAGGCTGGGCAGTGGCATGACGATGGCCAGAGAATCAGTTTTTGGGTGCCTACACTTTTCCTCAGCTTTGTGGTGTGGTGCTTGGCATTGTGTGTTGAACAATTGCTGAACAAAATGGGATTTTAAAAAAACACAGTATGGATTGTC
>NW_026612980.1:0-24957 GCF_029582105.1 Oenanthe melanoleuca | reverse complement strand
TCATCATCAGCGCCGTAGCCTGCGGCCACCACCTGCACACCCCCATGTTCTTCTTCCTGCTCAACCTGGCCCTCACTGACCTGGGCTGCATCTTCACCACTGTGCCCAAAGCCATGCACAATTCCCTCTGGGACACCAGGAACATCTCCTACACAGGATGTGCTGCACAGGTGTTTTTCTTTCTATCCTTCATCACAGCAGAGTATTCCCTCCTGACCATCATGTGCTACGACCGCTACGTGTCCATCTGCAAACCCCTGCACTACGGGACCCTCCTGGGCAGCAGAGCTTGTGCCCGCATGGCAGCAGCTGCCTGGGCCAGTGGCTTTCTCAATGCTCTGCTGCAAACAGCCAACACATTTTCCCTGCCCCTGTGCCAGGGCAATGTCCTGGGCCAGTTCTTCTGTGAAATTCCACATATCCTCAAGCTCTCCTGCTCCAAATCTTATCTCAGGGAGCTTGGTTTCCTGGCTGTTAGTGCCTGTTTATCACTTGGTTGTTTTATGTTCATTGTATTCTCCTATGTGCAGATCTTCAGGGCTGTGCTGAGGATCCCCTCTGAGCAGGGACGGCACAAAGCCTTTTCCACCTGCCTCCCTCACCTGGCTGTGGTCTCCTTGTTTATCAGCACTGCAGTGTTTGCTCACCTGAAGCCGCCCTCCATCTCCTCCCCATCCCTGGATCTGGCCCTGTCAGTTCTATACTCAGTGGTTCCTCCATTCCTGAGTCCCCTCATCTACAGCCTGAGGAACCAGGAGCTCAAGGATGGCTTGAGGAAAATTTTCATGAATGCTTTTCAGAAGGAATAAACTTTCATTCTCCTGTATAGCTCTTCCGGTGTTACTCATTAATGCCCACTCTGTGTCCTGTGTTTTTTCTGCTGGCACAGGTACTATATTTTTGAGAATTTGTTCCCAGGAAAATCTTTTTTTGTACCATTTTTTATTCAGTATTCGCATTTCTAGTGTGAACCACAGACTATATAATCCAGGAGTTGCACTACATATGTGCTTACACAAAATAAAGAACTCTGTAGTGCCCTGCTTGCCTGACATCTCTCCTCACTGACATCTCTGGAACTGAATGGTCTGTGCCTCTTGGCAGAGTTGGGGTGAAAAGGGAATCCCAGTGCTCCTCACTGCCAGGGGTTCTTCTCCATAACCTCCCCTTCCTTCACTTCCACACTCCCCTTCAGAGCCCCTGTGTTGATTTCAGGCCTCAGGGCTCTCTCATCTCAGTCCCTGTCCTGCTGTGTGACTGTCCAGGCACTGCAGGCAGGGACAGGCCCTGGGCACTGCTGGGACAGAGCTGGGCTCTGCAACAGCATTTCCATCATGCAAGGGCATCTCCCCAGTGCAGGGCCTGAAAGCTTCAATCTCCTTCCCAGTTTGCTCTCCAGGATGTTCCCAACACAGAGCCCTGGAGAGGAGAACAGCAGTGACAGCAGAACTGTGGCAGTGTTCAGGGTGGGGCTGTCCCAGCAGTGCCCTTGCAAAGCCAGCCCTGCTTCCAGCAGTGCCCTCTCACCCCAGGGCACAGAGGTTGTTCTTCCCTGCCTGGAGGGACATCAAGTGACCAGGTCAGGAGTCTGTGTTTGCAGTGCAGGGACATTCCACAGCCCTGAACATCCTGTGTGTGTGTGAGGGGACATAAACCCAGTAAGCACAAACACCTTCAGCTGTTGCTGGAGTTTCCTGAGAGTAACATCCCCTGGGAACCCCTGGATGCAGGGCTGGGATGAGCTCCTGTGCCCAGAGCTCCCCGTGTCCATCCCTCTGGCCGTGGGGCACCTCGGGCAGGGGCAGGACAGGGTGACACCTGCAGGGCTGAGGTCCCTGCCAGGCTCTGGCAGTGGCAGCAGAGCCCTGGGAGCCCCTGGCCCTGCTGCAATGAACTGTCTGTGTGTGTGCCAGGGAAGGACTCGTGCCCCTGGACACCCCTGGGGCTGTGAGCAGGGTATGAGCCCAGCTCAGGGGTGGGCACCTGACAGAGCCCTGACATTTCTGGGGGTGCCCATAAGAGCAGAGTTGGACAAGGTGACTGTGGTTAAACCCCTCTGGGCATCAAGTGACAACAGAGTGTCTCGGTCACTGTCCCTCCTTACACAGAAAACAGGAGAAAAGAAGGTGAAAAAATTGTGGGTCACCCTAAAGGGAGATGAATGTTAGGGGGACTAAAAAGCAAAGGCCAAATGCAGAAGCAAGGAAGACCATGGAGGGTCAAGAATTCAGCACATGTAATGGTTGCTCTGGAAGACAAATGTATCAATACAGAAAATCCAGAGGCCCTCTTGTCCTCCTCATTTCCCTGCTGATCAGGACATGCCATGGAATGGAAGATCCCTTGGGTCAGTCCAGCCCAGCTGTCCCATCCCTGTGTCCCCAGGAACACTTGTCCACCCCCAGCCCATTATTTGGTGTATTGTAGAGATGCCTCATGTGGGGCCAGCCCTGCTCAGGGACAGCCAAAGCCTTGGGTTGGGACCAAACCCACTCCAGCCATGAGAGCCAGGCACAGCAGGGCTGGGACTGCTCTGGGCAAAGGGAAATCCATCCCAGCCACACCCAGGCCAAGGAGGCTCAGGGGGCTCTTCCCACCTCTGTTATTTTACAATTCAAGGAAACTTTTCCTTGGAGAGCTCTTTGAATACAGAATTGAGAGACAGGCAGAATCAGAGCTATAAAATGCACCAGTACAAACAGAGCAGCTCCTGTGAGCAATGAACCCTCCCAGGGCAGTGCTGTGGCAGGAGAAGCACCCAGGAGGAGGAGGATGAGCTCAGTGCATGTGTGTGTCCCAAGGCACAGAGGGTGAGGGTGGGCAGAGGTCAGGGCAGGGCTGGCAATGGCAGGGCAGAGCCAGGGGCAGTGAGATGGGAGTGTGCAGCCTGCAGGGGCACAGCAGCAGCTGTGGGACAGAGCAGGACAAGCTGTGCTGGACATGGCCAAGGGCCCTGGCAGGACTGGCAGTGCCCAGGAGAAGCCAAGTCTTGGTGCCCTGGGGCACAGCAGGGTCTGTGCCACCAAGGGCTGGGAGGAGACACCTTGTCCTGAGCCACTGGGGCCCCCTGGTACAGCCCCAGCAAGGCTGGGACCTGTCACCCCTTGTGCTGCCCTCAGCATCCCCCCCGACATCCCAGTGGCCTCGGGGATCTGCTGGGACCAGTCCCTGGGAAGCCTTGGTCAGGAATGGCCCTGGGGGGCTCCTTCATGCTCCCAGGGACTGCAGGTTTTTCTGAGGACTTTGGGTTTTGCTTTTGTCTTGGAGTCTCTGAGAGCTTTGTGCAATCAGGGCCTCCAATTCTCTCCTCCAAGGAGTCCAGGAGGAGCCTGTGTTGGTGATGGACCTCAGTGGGACTGACACTGAAACTGCATGAAAAACAGAAACTCCCCAACAACATCTTCTCAGTGTTTCAGAATTTAGGCATTGCTTTCTTCTGGCCAGGATGTTATTGTGGCCAACATGTGCAATAGAAATCATTCCACCCACATATGCCTGGTTTGTGCAGTGAAATCATTCCATCACACATGGTTCTTTACTAGGCTTTTCACATATTTATAAAGACAAAACTGAAAGGAGTTCATGTTTCATTAGAAAAATTAACTTATCTTAAATTGCACAGTTCTTAGTATTTGATCTCCTATTAGTTGTTGATCCCTTTGCCCTTAATGTGAATTAATTAGGTTCACTGTCACAATGCTCTCCTTGTTTCCATTAGGCCCTACAGTGTGACAACTGTCCCTTCATTCCACCAAGCCCTGCAGTGTCACAAAGGACTCTATAATTCCATGAGACCCCACAGTGTCACAGTGGTCTTTTGGTGCCATTTGTCCCACAGTGTTACATAAATCATAAGTTCCATGGGGTCCTGTAGTGTCAAAATGACCCCTTGTTTCCATGACACTGTGTAGTGTCACAGTTGTCTCCATGATTCCATACTGCCCTGCAGTGTCACAATGGACCATTGGCCAGTGAGGCTCCACAGTGTCACCATGGCCTCTTGGTTCCATGGACCACAAGGCTCTGAGGTTCCAAAAGGGCCCTTTGGTTCCATGAGGTTTGGCTGAGTCACAATTCACTCCTTGGTTCCATAAGTCCCTGCTGTGTCACAATGCCCATGGTTCCATGATTTTCCATGGAGTCACCATGGTCTCCCTGGATCTGCAGTAAAACAACAGTCTCCTTGGTACCATCTCACCCCAATTTCTTAATGGCTTTTTGGTTCCACGAGCCCCTGCTCTGCCACAAAGGTCTCCTTGGCTCCATATGGATACAAAAGCTCCACATAAATATTGAGCAACACCTGCTTATCACACCTGGGAACATCTGTCTGCATTCAAATTAGGCATTAAAGGTGAGAATGGCACCAGCAGCTTCCACCTGCAACAGAGATCCAGGGAAAGGACAGGGACACAGTGTTCAGCTGGAAGACTTGGAATTCACAGAATCACAGAACCACTAGTTTGGAAGAATAAGATCATCAAGTCCAATCCCTGCCTAACACTTCCATATGGGACCGAGTGACATATCCAGTATTTTTTTTAAACACATCCAGGGATGGTGTCTCCACCAACCCCTGGACAGATCATTCCAGTACTTTATCACCCTTTCTGTAAAAATGTTTTCCTAATATCCAACATATATTTCCCTTGGCACAGCTTCTGACAGTCCTCTCATTCAGTCTGTTGTTTCCTGGTGAAAAAGACCAACCCCCACCTGACTACAACCACATTTCAGAAGTTGTAGAATGTGAAAGGTCACCCCTAAGTCTACTTTTCTCCAGGATAAACATCCCTAGCTCCCTCAGCCACTCCTCACAGGATTTGTGTTCCAGACCCCTCTCCAGCCTTGTTACCCTTCTCTGGACACGCTCCAGCCCCTCCATGTCCTTCCTAAATTGGGGGAACCAGATCTGGACATGGAACTCGAGGTGCTGCCAACCAGTGCTGAGCACAGGGGAAAAATCACTGTACTGGTCCTGCTGCCCACACCATTCCTGATCCAGGCCAGGTGTCATTGGCCTTCTTGGCCACCTGGGCACACTGCTGGCTCATGTCCAGCCTGCTGTCCATCAGTGCCCCAGGTCCCTTTCTGCCTGGCTACTGTCCAGCCTCTCTGTCCCCAGCCTGTAGCACTGCAGAAGTTGCTGTGGCCAAAGTGCAGGACCCAGAACTTGGTCTTGTTAAACCTCACCTTGTTGGATTTGGTCCCTGGATCCAGCCTGTCCAGGGCCCTCTGCAGAGCCCTCCTTCCCTCCAGCAGATCAACATTCCCAGCGAACTTGGTGTCACCACAGTTCCATGAGGCCCTAGGATGTCACAATGGTCTCCATGATTCCATGAGGCCTCCCAGCGTCACAATGTCCCTTTGGTTCCAGGGGACCCCTTGGTGTCCCACAGTCCCTTGGATCATTGGGCCCTGCAGTGCCACAGTACATCCCTGGTTCCCTTGAGGTCTCACAGGGCAGCAATGCTCTCCTTGGTTCCACAGTGCCACAATGGCTTCTTGGTCCCAAGGGGCACCATGGTGTCAAACATGTTTCCTTCATTCCAGGAGTCCCTGAGGAGCAGCACTGGCCCCTTGGTTCCATTTTCCCTGCAGTGTCACAATGGCCCCATCATCACACGAGGTCCTGCTCTGTCACAATGCTCTGCATGGTCCCACAAGGCCCTGCAGGGTCACTGTGGCCTCTTGGCTCTATGAGGGCTCCAAGTGCCACCATGAATTCCTTGGTGCTGCAGTGTCACAATGGAGCCCTGGTTACACAAGATCCTGCAGTGTCATGAGGGACCCTTGGCTCCATGGAGCACCACAGTGTGACAATTGTTCCCTTAGTTCCAAGAGTCCCTGCAGTGGAACAGTGGCCCCTTGATTCCATTGGCCCCAGGCTCTCACAAGGCTCTCCTTGGTTCTGCAGTGGCACAATGGCCCCTTGGTTCCACCAGGCCCTGCAGTGTCACAGTGGCCTCTGTGGTTCCACGAGGACCCAGACTGTCACCATGGACTCCTTGCTTCCATGCAGCCCCACAGTGTCACAGTGGCCCCTTGGCTCTATGGTGCCATGTCATACACAGTGTCACCATGGTCCTCTCAGTTCCACGAGGCCCTGCAGTGTCACAATGGCCCCTTGCTTCCCCAGGGCCTGCAGTGTCACAATCATCACAGAATCACCCAGGCTGTAAAAGACCTTTGAGAGCATCAAGTCCAACCTGTGACCCAACATCACTTTGTCACCCAGACCATGGCACTCAGTTACACATCCAGTCTTTTCTGGAACACTTCAGGGAACCACCTCCCTGGGGAACCCATTCCAATGCCCAACCACACTTTTTGTCAGAACTATTTCCTTATGTCCAGTGTAAACATCTCCTTGTGCAGCTTAAATATTTCCCTCTTGTTCTGTCACTGTTCCCTGGAAGAAGAGCCCAATCGCCCTGGCTACACCCTCCTATCAGGGAGTTGTAGAGAGTGATGAGTTCTCCCTTGAGCTTCCTTTTCTCCAGGATAAACATACCCAGCTCCCTCAGCTACTCCTCACAGGACTTGTGTTCCAGACCCCTCACCAGCCTTGTTGCCCTTCTCTGGACATGCTCCAGCCCCTCCATGTCCTTTCTTAATTGGGGGGCACAGAACTGGACACAGCACTCGAGGTGGTGCCCAACCAATGCGAGGCACAAGTGAAGAATCACTGACCTGCTCCTGCTGGCCACACCATTCCTGATCCATAGGAGTCCCAGGGGTTGGATGAGGGAAATGCGGGGGAGGAGGTGGGAACAAGTATGAATAATTTTCAGCCATGAAGGGTCTTGATTTTCATATCTATTCAGACTGCATTAGAGGGTGCTGGGAGTCAATATCAATTGGACATTGATGATATCTATATATAAACAGAAAAAGAAAACCTAACAGTACAAAACTGTTCTCTCTGCATTGTTTTCAATATAGTATATTCAGAACAGACTTCTGAAATCTGTCTAATTAACTACAGAAGAATTCGAAACTTAAATTACTCCCAGGGGCTTTTCTTATTTGGATGTTTTGAACAAATGTTTATTAGCCTTTGCCACTGAATTCTTGAACTGAAGAACTCAAGAAAGAAGAGGCCTCTGGAGTAGTAAAATTCATCAGCCTCCTCCAAGTGTCTGAGGGTCCATCCTCATCAGAGCAGGAATAGGAATAGGAACAGAAATAGGAACAGGAACAGAAATAGGAACAGCTGACCCACTGACCACCCCCTGATTGACCACACCTGCTGACCACACCCACTGACCTTACCCACTGATCACATGCCACTTACCACCCAAATGGCCATACCTCCAATGACCACACCCACTGACAATGAGCACTAAGCACACCCATGGAACACACCTATGTCCAATCTACCACTGCCAACACCGCACTGAGCACACCCACCGACCACACTCAGTAAACACACCCCTTGCCAAGACACCAATGTCCACACCCCAATGACCACACCCACTGACCGCCCAACTGACCATAACCCCACTCACCACACCCACCGCCACACTCCACTGACAAACCCAATAACCACCCACACTGACCACAACCACTGACCATGCTCCACTGACAAACCAACTGACCATATCCCCACTGACCACTCCCATTGATCACACCAATGACCACACCCACTGACCGCCTAACTTTCCACCTCACCCGACTACCCAACTGACCACATTCTCTGGCCACACACAGTGACCATACCCTCTGACCACACTCACAGACACCTCCACTAACTACACCCCACTGACCACCCAACTGATACCTCCACTGACTACACCCACTGACCACACACCACTGATGATGCCCAGTAACTGCACCAACTGGCCATTCCCCCTCTGACCACAGCCAGTGACCACACCCCCATTAAAACCCTACTGACCATATTTACTGACCATACCCACTGATCACACCCAATGATCACTCAACTGACCACCCCCACCCAACTGCCCAAATGACCACATTCACTCACCACACCCACTGACTACACTCACAGACCACCTCCTCTGAATACAGTGACTGCACCCACTGACCATCCCTATCGACCACAATTACAGACCACACCCAATGACCACAACCAATGACCATACCCCAGTGTCCACACAAACTGACCACACCCCACTGACCACCTCAAATGGCCACACCCACTGACCAGACCTCACTGACCAGACCCTACTGACCACACTTATTGCCCACACTCACTGATCACAATCCACTGACCACCCATTTGAACAGACTGACCACCGAAATGACCACACCCCACAGACTACACCCACTGACCACATGTAAGAAATGGTCTGAAGATTCCCTCATCTGCCTCGCGACCGTCACAAGAACAGAGACTAAGACCCCGGGGACCCCACTCGTTTTGGATAGGAGTTCTGGCCTGACCAAGGTGGATGCTTGCCAAGTGACTGTGTGCAGGTGTGCTTGCCATGGTTTGCTGTGTTCTAGCAGGTCCTGGCTGGGAGCGCTGTGTTCTACGCCTGCTTCTCAGAGCAACTGATTCTCCTCACAATAGTCTACAAATCTTCCCATCTCTTGGCCAGAGGCCACTAGCTTTGGAAAAAGACCATAAAAAAGGGACTTTCTGAAGAAACTTTCGACATCTCCCTACAGAAGGAAGGCACATCTATGGCTGAAGACAACGAGGACATCATCCCATCTGTGGGTAGCTATTCCCCATCCCCCTCCTTCTCTCTCTCTCTCTTTACTTTTTTTTCCTTTATCTCTCCCCTCTATTGCATAACTGTGTTGTTGGCACTCAATAAAGGTGCATTGCTGTTTGCTGTGAATAAACTTTAGTCCCCTTGCTGTGTGTCTTTGCACCCTGAGGTCAAATGAACCATAACGACTCTCACTGTGTGAGCAGATTGTGACAGAGCCCTTGGCTCCACAAGGCCTTGCTTTGTCACACTGGCTCCTTGGTTCCATGACCATCTGTAGTGTCACCATAGTCCCCTGGGATCTGCATTGTCACAATGGACAATTGGTTCCATGGGACCCTGCTGTGTCACAATAAACCCTGAGTGCCATGAGGTTCTGGATTGTCACAATGGCTGCTGGGTTCCATGAGCTTTCATTGTGTCAACAATGTTTTCCTTGTTTCTGCAGTGTCATAGTGGACCCTCAGTTCCATAATGTTCCTAAATGTCACAGGTCTCCTTAGTTCCATGTGGCCCTGCCGTGTCACCACAGCCCCTTGGTTCCATGAGTTTCTGTGCTGTCAACAATGGTTCCTTTGTTCCGATGAGGCACCTCTATGTCAAAATGGGCCCTGGGTTCCTTGAAGTTCTTCAGTGTCACAGTGGCTCCTTGGATCCATGAGGTCCCACAGTGTCACCATGGACTCCTTGGATCCGCATTGTCACAATGGGCCATTGGTTCCATGGGGCCTCGCTGTGTCACAATGGTCTTCTTGATTCCATAATTCCCCTCAGTGTCACAATGGAGCCTTGTTTCTGTGAGGCTCCGAACTGTCACAATTGTGTCTGCAGTTCCATGAGCTCCCTCTGTGTCACAAGGGTCTCCTTGGTTCCATAAGGATAAAAAAGCTCCACATAAACATTGAGCAACATCATCTTAACACACCTGGGAACATTTGTCTGCATTCAAAAGAGGGGTTAAAGATGAGGATGGCACCAGCAATTTCCATCTGCAACAGAGATGCAGGGAATGGACAGGGACAGAGAATTCAGCTGAAAGACTCAGAATTCTGCTTACAAAGGTCATTTCTGGTCATACTCTCCCTTGTGGAAAGGTGACATCATTCCAGGCAGCCTGTACTGAGCATGTGGTTCCTCAGTGGGGTTTTTCCAGACCTTATGGAAGCAAGAGGACTTTGTAGCACCACAGAAGCAAGGAGAATATTGTGACAAGGAGAATATTGTGACACTACAGGGACTCATGGAATCAAGGAGAACATTGTGACACTGTGGGGCCCATGGAATCAAGGGAACACTGAACAAATCTGGCTGGCTGGGCCTCTTAGGGGCCACCTGACAGGTCTGGATGACCCTGGCATGTGGATGGTGGCTTCTCTCCTGCTACTGAAACACTGAGGCTCTGTGCTTTCCTTCCTGTGGAAATGAACCATCCTACTGAAACACTGGGGCTCTGTGCTTTCCTTCCTATGGAAATGAACCATCCTGTCCTCCAGGTGCTTATGACCAAAATTGGGCCAGAATCCACCTCCAGAATTCCCTAGGTCCAAGGACAGCTCCTAGACAAAAGCTGCCATGTCTGACAAGTCTGGCTGGCCTTGGCTTCCTGAGGGCTGGCTCTCATCTGCCTTTGGAAACACTGGGACTCTGTGCTTTCATAATTAAAAGAACTTTTCTTCCATTCCAGGCACTCAGAAGCAAAACTGAGATTCCACCTCCAAAGCTCCCTATGTCCAAGGATAGCCCCCAAGTGAAAGATGTCAGGAGAGACAGGTCAGGCTGGCTTAGCTCATGGGTGGCCGCCTCTCATCTTCTTCTAAAACACTTGGACATCACACTTTTTTTCCTAAGGAAAAAAACATCCATCTCGACCAGGCCACCATGGCCCAAAGTGGGATTCCACCTCCACAACTCTGTACATCCAAGGATTGCTCCCAAGTGAAAGCTGCCAAGATAGACAGGTCTGGCTGCCCTTGGCCTCTTGGGGCCTGCCTCTCACATTCTTTTGAAACACTGGGGCTCTGTGCTTTCCTTCCAATGGAAAGGAACTGTCCTTCTTGTCAAGGTGTCCGTGGTCAAAATGGAGACTCGGCACTCCAAATTCTGTATTTCCAAAGATTTCTCTGTGATTAAAGCTGCCAGGACAAACAGGTCTGGCTGGCTTGGCCTCTCAGGAGACACCTCTCATCTGCCTTCTGCATTTAAAATACTTGGCCTCTATGATTCCTACCTATAGAAGAGAACCATCTTATTTTCAATACAGAATTGGCCAAAATTTGGGTTCCATCTCCAAAACTCCCTATATCCAAGGGTTGCTTTCAGACAAAAGCTGCCAGGACAGAGAGGTCTGGCTGGCTTTGGCCTCTGATGGCTGCTTTTCATCTGCCCCTAAAACACCGATGTTCTGTGCTTTCCTTTCTATGGAAAAGAACCATCATTATCCTCCAGGCATTAAAATCCAAATTTGGTATTCCACCTCTAAAATTCTGTATATCCAAGGAGAGATCCCAGACAAAATCAGCTGCTACTGTCTAATCTGGCTGTCCTTGACCTCTGGTGACTGCCCCTGAAACACTGGGAACTTTCCTTCCTGTGGGGAACATTGTAACACCTTGGGGATCTCACGGATCCAAGGGGCCGGTGGGATCCTGCAGGGATCCATGGAGACCATTGTGGCCTTGCAAGGCCCCATGGAATCATGGAGACCATTGAGACACTGTGGGGCCCAAAGAACCAAAGGGCCATTGTGACCCTGCATGGCCTCATGGAACCAAGGGGCCATTGTGACACTTGGAAGAAAGGAGAACACTGTGACACTGAGGGGCCTCATGGAATGAAGGCAACAGGGAAGAGATCTGCATGGTTTGGCTTTCCAGGGGTCGCCTTAAAGATCTACCTGATCCCGTATTGTGTAGGGCTCCTTCTCATCTGCCCCTGGAGCACTGTGGCTTGGTTGTTTCCTTCCTATGAAACAGAACCATCCATCTCTCCAGGTGCCCAAGGCTGAAATTGTTACTCCCCATAAAAAGTTCTCTATACACAAGGATTGCTCCCAGCCAAAATCTGCCAGAATAGACTACCCTGTCTGGCCATGGCCTCCTGTGGGCTGTCTCTCATCTGACACCAGACATTGAGTGCTTTTCTTCCTGTGGAAAAAAATTACCCTTCTCACTTAGATGTCAACGGCCAAAACTGGGGTTGTACCTCCAAAATTCCATCTATTCAAGGATTGCAGCAGACAAAACTATTCAGGACACACAGGTCTGTCTGCCTTGTCCTCTGGTGATATTCATAGACCATGAGCAGCATGTTTTCATTTACCAACATGTTCGGAGAGGGCCCACAGATTTCAAAAGTCGGGGTTTGGAGGTCTCAAGCACATGACCACTATATAGGGAAAAAGGAGCTCTGTGCTCAGTGGGGTGGAGGCTGAGGACAGCAGAGGAGAGCCCTGGGAGGGATGGAAGGGTGGTTTCAGAGATGGTGGATCCTTTTGACAAAGTAGAGAACAGCTGGAGAAAGAAAGTCAGCCCAAGGCTTTGTGTGGCCAGGCAGAGGCAGGCAGGACGCAGAGCTGTCAGCAAAGGAAGGGCCAGCGAGGTGGGGCAGCCGGGGGATGACGACAGCCTGCAGGGACAGAGGCACAGGGCATGGACACCGTAGGACAGCCTGGGCTGCAGAGGGCACAGGGATGGGCAGCAGCTGAAAGGCCCTGCCAGAGCCAACTGCTGCAGCACTTGGGCCATGGCTGCTGGCCCTGGGCCTGAGGCCAGCAGGGGACAAGTGAGCCTTGCTGTGCTGGGGCCTCATTGCCTCCTTGTCCCTGCTCAGCAGCCTGGCAGGGGCCGCCCCATGGTCCTACACTCGGCTTTCCTGAAAAACATCCAGGTCTTCTCAGCATCAGAGACACCTTTCCCTTTTCTTTTACCCTTTTGTCATGAGTGCCTCCAGTGTTCTGCTCTAACTGGAACCTGGGGACTCTTTTTGAGTCCTGTGCCTCAGTGAGAGCCATTAAAACTTCAAGAAACTTTTGAGTTTGAATATGACTTTGTTTTCCTAAAGAAGTTTTCCTTCAGCTCCCTCTCAGGGACTGATGTCCAGGGACTCAGCATTGTTGGAAAATGCCAGCTCTATAGAGATGAGGAAACTGAGAGGCATTTAAAAGATTTTATTCCATTATCAATCTTGTTGAAATATAAGAGATGTAAAACTCAATGCCATTCTATCAGAAGGCATCTTATTTTCTGTTTACAATATCTTATAAATAGTAACTTTTGCCCTACAATGCTGATAATACTTGTAACATCAATCACCTATTATTTTACCCCACATTGCCTTGCCACAATGCATCTTTCACAGTTCTAATTCTCCAGAATATCAGGTCTTTTTGCAAGGCCATGGTTTGGAACTTATTTCTAGTCCAATCTCCCTCTCAACAATGTTTTCTCTCTTCCCTTCTTTCTAAGACAGCACACCTTATCTCAGAGTTTGCATACACATCTACAAGTGTACACGTGTGAGCTTTCAGTCAGGCTTTGAGAATCCTTTATAACTCCATTTCTCTGCTCTACAGAGAAGAGTAAAAAAATACACCTTTTAAAATCGGAATGGATATTTCTAAGCACTTTGCCATATTTCTCCATAACTGGAACTGAAATCTTCCAAATGAACTGCACTAGACCAGAAGAAAATCAAGGCAGGTCTGTGGTTTGCTAGGAAACTTCTCAAGAATTCAGTCATAATCAAACTCCAAAGTTTTTGATGCCATTCATGGGTTCCACTGAGGGACACGACTGAGAAAGTGTCCCCAGGATCCAGTTAGAGCAGGAAATTGGAGGCAGAGATGACAATGGTGTAGAAAATGCAGGCATGGAGAGCTCTCAGTGCCTTGTGCATACAGGCTCGGGGACAGAGATGGATCCAAAGCTTGATCTAAGACCTTGGAGAAAGCTTGGAGACTTAGAGCATTAAAAGTAAAATAGATATGAAACAAGAATATAAGTTTGTATTTATGTAGAAATGTGTTTTAAGTATACAGAAACATGTATTATGAAAGCAAAGCAATATGTTAATTAAGATAGTGAAAGATTTAGAAGTTTAGCAATAGAACCTGTTATAGTTAGTTAGAAGCCTAAGATATATCAATATGGATTTGTGAAGTGTTATATGACTGTTTGTAAAATGACATATTGCAGCAAAGCCATGAGAAGCAAAGCAATTAATGTTAGGAGTAAAGAGATGCTAGTGAACTTCATAGAAGTATTTGATTGGTTAAAAAACTAACATAAGGCATTGTAACTAAGAATGAGCTGGCTTCTGATATTATGGCAATGGATGTAACACCTTTAATGTCTCACCCTTCTTTGAGACTGATGCAGTAAAGCAATAAACCATCTTTTACAATGTCTCTCAATTGTCCTGTCTCTTTTAATATTAATCTTTCAATAGGGATTTTTTTGACATCAGGTTTACTCCATTGAATTCAATAGGCATGTAGGGACACCAAGTCTATTGCATTAAAGTCAGTGGGGATTTTGGGACATCACATTTGCTCTATTGATATCAATAAGGATTTAGGATAAACAGGTCTTCCATTAAAGTCAAATGGAATTTTATGGAAATTTGGGGCTAAAATGGGGACATTTGGGGCTAAAATGGGGAAATTTGGGTAAATTTGAGGAAAATGTTTGGCTGAATTCTGGGAATTTCCACTCCAGCATCGAGGTTCTGATGCTTCGGAAGTCTTGGATGAATTCCTGGAAGCCAATCCCAAATCCTTGATCCCACACCTGTGGCCCATGCTGGATCCGTGTCTCTAGGTAAGCCCAAAACTCTGTTTCAGCCAAAAATCTTGGAGTTTCAAGCCCAAAATTGGGATTTTTAGCACCAAAAATGTTGGGACATAGGATCTACTCATTGAATTCAAAGGTGATTGAAGGACACCAATCTACCCTACTGAAGTCATTTGGAGTTTGAGGAACACTGGATTTACTCAGTTGAAGTCAATGTGGATTTAGTGACACCAGGTCTATCCCTTAATAGGGCTTCTTCAGGAAGGGTTACTGGTTAAACAGGGAGCATTATGAGCAGCTAAGGGGAGGCACTAAGGTTACTGGGAGCACTGGGGTATATATGGAACCACTTGGAAATAAATGAGGATAAACAGGACTCTGGGTCTGCCCCACTGAAGTCAATAAGAATTTAGGGACACCAGGTCTACCCATTACAGACAATGGGGATTTAGGGACATAAGGTTTATCCTGTCAAAGCAACGAGGATTTTGGGGACATCAGTTTCGGAAGGCTCCAGGGGTTTCAGGTGATCCACATGTTCAAGGGGTACCCAGGTTATCCAGGTGAGTTTTGGGGTACCCAGGTGTTGCATCGCTTGGGGGGTCTCCCCTAGCGAAAACTTCACCAGCTTAGCTGGGTGATAGTGTGACTGTATTAATAGAAGGATGAGTGTGATGGTTTGTCAGGATATCCTTTAATCCATGTGAAGCATTATCCAAAAATGATGTTATCAAAGGATAGGCAGGAACCAAAGACCAGGGTCAGGGGATCGGGTTCACAATTCATAGGGAATAGCTCAGGGCAAAGGTCCAATCCTGAAGTACTTGACCTTTTATGGCAAGCTCTCAGATCAACTGATAATTAGGGCTAGGAAGAGAACTTACTTTGGAATGTGCTAATTAACATCTTCACAGGGCCTAGTTTGCCAGGGTCTGAGGTTTATGTCTCTAATTTCAGTTGATTCAATTACCACAGTGGCCTGTGGAGATGGTCAGTAGTGAGTGGTCACTGTGTGTACTCATTTGGGGTGGTCAGTGGGTTTGGTCAGTTTGGGTGGTCAGTGGTTTGTGTTCAGTTTGCATGGTCAGTGCAGTGTGGTCAATGGGGTGTGATCACTGGTTGTGGGCAATGGGTGTGGGGAGTGGGGTGTGCTCAGTGGGTGTGCTCAGTGGGCTGCAGTTATTGGGGTAAGGTCAGTGGAGGGGGTTTGTGAGTGTGGTCACCAAGTGTGGTCACTGGCTGCGGTCAGTGGGAGGGGTCAGTGAATATGGCCAGTAGGGTGGGGGTTGTCTGTTGGGTGCTCAGGGGGTGTGGTTGTTGGTGTGGTCAGTGGTGGTAGTCAGTGGATGTGAGCAGTGCAGAGTGGCCATTAGGGGTGGTCAGTGGGTGTGAACAGTGGGTATGGTGGGTGGATGTGGTCAGTTGAGTGGCCCTTAGGGGGTGATCAGTGGGTTTGGTCAGTGGGTGTGGTCAGTGAGGGGTGGTAACTTGGTATAGTCCTTTTGGGCAGTGGGGGTGGTCAGTGGGTGTGGTCACTTGGGTGGTCATTGCCTTGTGGTGAGTGGAGTGACCATTGCATGTGGTCAATGGGGTGGTCAGTAGGTGTGATCAGTGGTTGGGGCCAGTGGGCAGTGATCCTTGCAGAGGTCAGTGGAGTGTGGTTATTGGGTGTAGTCAGTGGGCTGTGGTCAGTTGAGGTCAGTGGGGGTGTGGTCAGTAGGGGTACATTCAGCTGGGGGTCATTAGGGTGTGATTAGTGAGTGTGATCCATGGGTGTGGTCAGTGGTCAGTGAATGTGGTCAATTCAGTAGTTGGGTGGGGATGGTCAGTTGGGTTATCAGGGGGTTTGGTTAATGGTGCAGCCAGTGGTGGTATGGTGTGTGCAGGTGGTCCGTGGGTGTGGTCATGGGGTGTGGTCACTGGTTGTGACCAATGGGTATGGACAGTGGTGTGTGGTCAGCAGGGGTATGGTCAGTTGGGTAGTCATAGGGTGTGGTCAGTGGGGTGTGGGCATTGGTGTCTTGGCAATGGGTGTGGTCAGTGGAGTGTGGTCAGTGGGGTGTGGTCAGTGTGTGTGGCCCATTGGGGTGGTCATTGGGAAAGTGCTTGGCCAAGGCAAAAGGAGGCTCCCTGTGTGCCCTGCTCCCCTCTCCCTGAGCTCCTGAGAGCTCTGCAGCCCCTGCTGCCATCCCATCTGCCCAGGCCAGCACAACAGCCCCAGCCTTGGGGCCCTGCAGAGCTGCTCCTGCTCCAGGCCCAGGGCCCATCCCAGAGCTGGGGCAGCCACAAAGCTGTGCCCATTTCTGTTCATTCCTGCTCTGATGAGGATGGATCCTCAGCCACTTGGAGGATGCAGATGAATTTTACAACTTCAGAGGCCTCTTCTTTCTTGAGCTCTTCAGTTCAGGAATTCAGTGACAAAGTCTCATAAATACTTGTTCAAAACACCAAAACAAGAAAAGGCCCTGGGAATAAATGAAGTTTTCAATTCTTCTCTGGTTAATTAGACAAATTTCAGAAGTGTATTCAAAATGAATATTCTATATGGAAAATAATGCAGAGAGAACAGTTTTGTCTTGTTTTTTTCCTGTTTCTACATTGATATCAGCCACGCCCAATTTATATTGACCCCCAGGAACTTTTAATGCCATCTGAAAAGATATGAAATTCAAGACCCTTCATGGCTGACAATCAATCACACTTTGTCCCCACCCCTCCCACCATTTCCCTCATCCAACCCCTCAGACTCCTATGGATCAGGAATGTCGTGGCCAGTAGGGCATTTGATTCCTCCCCTGTGCTTGGCACTGTTTGGGAAGAATCTCGAGTGCTGTGTCCAGTTCTGGGCCCTCAATTTAAGAAGGACATGGAGGGGCTGGAGTGGGTCCAGAGAAGGCAACAAGGCTGGTGAGGGGTCTGGAACACAAGTGCTGTGAGGAGTGGCTGAGGGAGCTGGGGATGTTAATCCTGGACAAAAGGAGGCTCAGGCAGACAAGGTGGTGTCAGGGCACAGGTTGGACTTGATCTCCAAGGTCTTTTCCAACCTTGCTGATTCTGTGACATAGTCTGTTGCATATGACTCTGCTGTGTCAGAATGGATTCTGGTTCCAGGCAGCCCCACAGGGTCAAAATGGCCCTTGGCTCTATGGGACTCTGCTTGGTCACAATGGACCCTTGTTCTATGACGTTCCATGGTGTCACAATTGAATCCTTGGTTCCAGAGCCAACTCATGAACTGTTGCCAAATCTCCAAAGTATCAGAAAAAGACTACTTAACACTAATTTGGTGTTTAGAGAGGGCATCATTTACACAGGCCTGAGGTCCAGCAGGGGATAACACCTAACCTTACATGGACATGTGATTCTAAAAGCATGTTGCTTATATGCAGCTGCTACATGTGTATTACAATTTACTCATTTCCATAAAACCCACCACAAGTTCCCAGTTTCAGTCCTTCCTTTTCCTATCCCTGAACCCTTGAGTCAGCACAGGGCATGGACACCGTAGGACAGCCTGGGCTGCAGAGGGCACAGGGATGGGCAGCAGCTGAAAGGCCCTGCCAGAGCCAACTGCTGCAGCACTTGGGCCATGGCTGCTGGCCCTGGGCCTGAGGCCAGCAGGGGACAAGTGAGCCTTGCTGTGCTGGGGCCTCATTGCCTCCTTGTCCCTGCTCAGCAGCCTGGCAGGGGCCGCCCCATGGTCCTGCCCTTGGCATTGCACATCCCCAGAGCCCAGTGGCCCGGGAAG
Source organism: Oenanthe melanoleuca (assembly GCF_029582105.1). Lineage (NCBI taxonomy): Eukaryota > Metazoa > Chordata > Aves > Passeriformes > Muscicapidae > Oenanthe > Oenanthe melanoleuca. The sequence continues at coordinate 6,736 of NW_026612980.1, read as the reverse complement.
AGCCTGAGCAATGAGGGAGGGACAGGATCTGCCCTGCCAGGGGCTGGGGCTCAGCCTTGGCCCTTTGCATTTCTGAAACACATCCAGGTTTGCTCATCACATTTCCCTTTTTTGTCCCCACCTGTCATCCTTGCCTCCAGTGTTCTGCTCTAACTGGAACCTGGGTGCTGGAATTCAAAATGCAAGGAATTCTCAGAACATTGGATCTGTAAGCCAAAGCTTAGAATTAAACACGGTTGAGTAGAGGTAGGTTTAGCTTTAGAATTTAAGATATAGAAAAAATAAACAGTACTAGTTACAAAGGCAACAAGAAGTTTTAGAGTCCAGCAATGTAAGTTATGTCTGTCAAGATATAATTGGATAAGAAAATTCATGCTGTAGTTTGAGCCAATAAGACAAAATATCTTAGTATTGAATTAGAAACATAAATATCTCTGTTGACAATGTTTTATTGGTTAATAAATCCTTAAAAGACCTTGTAGTCCTAAGTCTTGTGACTTCTAAGCCATGCTGTGGCCATCTGTAAGACAATCTTCACCTTTCTGCCTGTATAGGAAATAAATCACACTTCCTAAAGCAACTCAGAAGTCCCATTTCTCTGCTTCACTCAGAGAAAAAAATCCCCACCAAAATAGTAGCATTAAAAAAAATAAGCCCAAACTTAAAAAATATATCATAAAAGCAGTAAACCCACACTTTAAAAATATAACATATAAACAATAAGCCTGCACCTGGGGACACCTTCTCAGTCATGTCCCTCAGTGGGACCCATTAGAACTTCAGGAAACTTTGGACTTTGAATCTGACTTTGAATTTTTGGGAGATTTGTTTTCTTCCTTTGCCCTATTTTTTCTAACCTGACATGATTGTCATCAGTTTCTCCTCTAATTCGACCCCTGAGAAACTTTCCCCTTCATATTTACCAGTGGAACTCAGTAAAAGTAAGAGAAACTTTGGAATTTGAATCTGACTTTGAATTCTTGAGAGGTTTCTTCAGCTCCCTCTCAGGGACAGATGTTCAGGGACTCAGCCCCAACCCCCGAGAGGTTCATTGAAGTCCTTGTGCTGTGTCTGTGCCTCTGAGCTGGGCTGGGCTCATGGCACAGAGGCAGCTACTTGCAATGGCAGCACTGCAGAGAGACAGGTAGTATTTCCAAAATATTATTTGGAGCTCCTTGGCAGCACCAAATGCACCATGGAGCTCATTGGGATCAAGCAAGTCCTGACAAACCATGGCTCTGCCTTGATTTCCCTCTAGTCCAGTGCAGTTCATTATGATGGTTTTCCACTCCAGTTATGGAGAAATAAATCAAAGAGCTCCTTAGAAATACTCATTCTAATTTTAAAGAGTATATTTTATTAGTGTTCTCTTTAGATTAGAGATGATTGCAGCATTCTGTGATTGATGTTGATCCAGGGTCTCTCCTCAGGAGGTTTGGCCTGCTCAGAGAAGCTGTGCCTTGAGGTCTGACCCAGTGTCAGACAACCAGGACAACCTTGCACCACATTCCCCAGTCCTATCCTGGCTGTCCTCACTGACCTGGGACATGGAGAACTGGCTACGCTCAGGAAAAAAAGATGTTTCTCCTTTTTTCTTTTTCTTTTTGGAGCAATCTAAAACTCTTAATGTTCCCCACTGCAAACAGACACACTCTTCAGGTGTGTGCCAGCCCAAGGTGCCACCAAAACCACCGCAGAGCTGCCCTGGGCCAGCTGTGAGGGTGGATCATCATCCCAAGCTGCACTGGGCACTGCCAGGGGCTGTGGCCATGGTCACTGCACTGACCCCACTGCTGGGTTTGGTGCCACAGCAACCGTGAGAAATTCAAGTTTCCTTGGAAAGTTACCAATGCAACTGTCTGGGAAGGAAGAAATGTTCGGGGTTGTGAATAAGCATTCATTCAGGTCGGATTTCGTAAGTACCACCAGAAACCTATGGAGGTTGAATTGATTCTTGATGTTGTGAGACCTGTTTGTCCACCTATCCTGAGTTTAGACTTAAAATTGAAGGGTGTGCAGTTAGAGGTTACAGATTAGATTACAATATTACTCAGGATTGCGTTGAACCCCAGATAGATGAGACTGCTGAAAATACACTGACCAAGAGGCCAGAAGAAACCACAGTCACTCAAACCCAAACTACCTCAAGGAGGACAATTCAGCCAATAATTACCAAAATTGGACCTTATGCTATTAAGAGAGTAGGGACCCAAAGATTATTGCTGAATCCAGAGTGGTCTCTGAAGCAAGTAGAAATGGAAATGCAAGTAAATGCTTCTGCTATTCAACCATAATATACCCCATTCCCCAAAACCTCCTTTATGGATTGGATCACTTGGTTACAGAAGCGTGAGCCTGATATGCTCAGATGGAAAAGAGACCTTACAGGGATCCTAGGGACAGGATTGGGAATTTTGAACATAACGGACTCAGAAGTGTTAATGAACAAATTGGCTGCAACCGGTAGCAATGTAGTTAAATTACAACAACCCTTATATTCTTCTTTACTAGCCTTAGGTACTAGTCAGTCAAAACTGACCAAAACATTACCAGAATGGGACGGTATAGAAGAACAAGTTCATGGACTAATAGTGAATGCCTTGGGTGCAGCTAGAGAAAACATGTCTTTAGCTCCTGGATGTGTGCAAGCACAACTATGGATGCAATTGGTATCTGCCTTGATTATCAGGGAAGATGATGAAGGCACATTCCCTGCTGAGATTTGCAAAATAGTTTGGGATAATACTTCTGATTAAGAAAGAGAACTTCAGTCATGGTGGGTCCTAGGCAATTTTATCTATGATCTTGTAACAAGTATGGTAACTGCCTTTGTTTTAACTATACATGAGGCATCAGTGAATCTGATACACCCAATAATTACCTTAAGATTAAACCATGAAGGAACCATCCTACACCCTTCTGAACACAGAATGTGGGCACAAAAAGCTGAAGGGAAATGGAGGTCTATTAATATAGAGTCTTGCACCATGAGGAAACAATTAGGGTTCATATGTGAATGGAATGTAAATAATCATCAAGGTACTTGCCTGGATACAGAAAAAAGCATTTGTAATTTCGAAGTTCACTCAGCCAACCAGACAACTTTACTTGTGTACATGGGCCAGGGTTGTGTGTGTCTCAGGACACCATGTCCCACAATTCTGGTAGATAAGTTAATCATAAATGAAACCCAGTCCAATCTGTGTATTTGCAACTTTGTCAGAATTTAAGGTTGTAACATCTCTTATCAGGCACCTGTGGAATCACATCAATATATAAAAGAAAATCTGACTGCTGTACAAAAAATATTGCCTGTTCTTATAGAGATGAGTTTGACTTTAGTCAAGCAGCTATTGAAACATGAGGACTTAAAGGAAATTCTCAAAGAAATTAGGAACATGAGAAGAAAGACTCTGATCACAATATGCCATGACACAGAAACCATATGGAGAATTTTTAAAAGTTTGGAAGCAGACACATCTCATCGTTGGTGGGATGTGCTCTTTGGATGGTCACCAAAAGCAACTGGGATGGGATACACAACACACAGGTTCATTCAATTATTGTATTATTAATTTTGATTGACATCAGTTTGATTATGTCTATTATAATGTTTGTTTGGAATTGGAGAATATTACAAGGAGTAGCCATTCTAACTTCATTAGCAAAAGGACATAGTGTGGCCTTAAGAGATACTGTACCTTGGTATGAAGGCAAAATATTTGTTTATTAATAAAAGAATTTACTAAGCTTATAGAAAAGGGATAAATGAACCATAGTATTCTGTTATAGACTAGAGAACTGTATGTTTGGGAAACAATTTATGGGATATCTTAGAAAGCTTAGAAGCTAGAGGTTAGAAATGTAACTCATAAAGGTTGACAACTTAGTAGAAGATCATGAAGTTGACAAAGATTGATTGTTTAACATTCAGAACTATTTAAAATACACATCATAAATTTTGACACGAAAGTTAATGAGCTCTACAATGGAGGGGCCAGCAGGTTAGGTAGTCATAGAAATAAGACAAAGGGAAAAAGTTTAGAGCCAGGTAGATGGTCCTTACTTCCTCCCCTGAAGCCCTCCGACTCATTTAAAGACCACCAACTCAATATCAAGGGAACACTATGCAACCACAATGAGTATGCAACTAATTTTAATACTGAGTGGGGAATGGGAAGTGAGAGGTAATAAATATGTATAGGTGTTTTAGAATATGCATGACTTTGTGAATAAATAGAGGGCTAAATCTACTTAAGGGTGTGCACACCGTTGGGAGAGATCCTGTGTGTGCGCCCAGAGCTGAAAGAAACATATCCTTTTGTCTAACCCTGTTGAAAGTTATTTTGTGATTGCCTTTTGTGATTCAAGGGACATTAGACTGGACATGAGGAAAACCTCTGTTCCTGTGAACTCAGACCAAATCAAGCCTTGAACCACTTGGTCTGGGGCTGTTACTTATAGATTGGGCTGCTGACTTGCTAAGGTCTCTTCCAACTCAGCTCTCTGATGATTCTGGTACAGTGCTGGTCCCTGTTTTAGACAGGAGCAGGTATTTTTGGGACAGGAGACTTCCAGAGCTGTACAGGGCATGCAGTTTGCATGGTGATTAGCTGGGTCATTTGAGTACTTTTAAGAAATGTCCAAGTTTTCCTCCTGCAGGAGAGCAGGAATTACCTGCAATTGTACAAAGTCAGAAGAAGAAATATTGACCTTTCCCTCTATTTGCGTCACCGATATTCATTCTGTTATTTCATGTCCTTCTTCATTCAAGAGTTTCCACCTCTCATATTTAAATGGCCATGTCCATGGACATCTCTTAACTAGACCAGCTGGATCTACGTCTTTCCCATTGCTCCCACATTTCCTCCTCTAATTCCACTCTGGACATTCCAATGCCTCTCAATTGAGTGTCTTCCCACTTTAAGCTTCAGGAAGTTGCCCAGTCTTTCAGAACTTTAAATAACTCATTAGTCAGCATCTTAATTGCACTTATGTCTTTTACAATTACCTTTGTCTTTATCTAAAAAGGTTGCTGTATGGATATCCCTTGTGGATAAGTGGGCACATCAGATGCTGCTGGGTCATCTCACATGGCTGAGGGAAGAGTTTTGATGCTTTTAAAATTATATGTTGTTTACAATTTTTTATGTTGGCCATGAAGAGAAACATTTCTGTGCCTCTGAGTCTCACCAGTTCCCGATGCCCAAAGAACCAAAACTAAAAAATTGCTGAGGTCCCTTCCAGACTCAGCTCCCTCATGATCCCAGGATGATGCTACTCCCAATTTTGGAATGGGCTGGAGCAGATATTTATAGGACAGGAATCCTCTGGGGCTATAGGGGACCTGACACTTGCAAGGTGCACGAGCACATCTCATTAGCTGCGTCACTTGAGTACTTTAAGAAACATCAAAGGTTTCCCACCAGGAAAGAACAGAAACTTCCTGGAAGAGTACTGAGGCAGGAGAAGAAATACTCTACCTGTGTTACCCCTATGCTGTCAATTATTTCATGTCTCTCTTCATTCGGGTGTTTCCACCTCTCCTGTTTATGTGGCCATGTCTGAGGACATCTCTTCACTTGACCAGCTGGTTCTATGGCCTTCCCATTGCTCCCAGATTTCCTCCTCCAGTCCTTCTCAGATCATTCCACATCAGTCAACATCTTAATTGTGTTTATATCTATCACAGAATCACCGTTTCTAATGTCTTTGTCTAAAAGTATTCCTGTAATGAAATACTTTGTACTTGGTGGATACATCACATACTACTTTGACATTGTACACAATTGAGGGAAGAATGTTGTTGTTTATTAAATTATATAATTGCTATATTTTTTATGTTGTCCATGAAGAAAAACTTTCTATGCCTCTGAGTCTTTCTGTGCCTCTGAGTGTCAACAGTTCCTGACCCCAATGGACACAAACCTGATGAGTTGTGGTTCCCACTGCAGTGGTGGCACTTGCACCTCCCTCCATCCCCACAGCAGAGCTCCCTTGTCCCAGAAAGTCCCTGGCAATGCAGGGATGAAGGAAACAGGACAGGCTGTGGGGATCAGGGGCAGGGCACAGCCAGGGATTTGGGGTGGTTGTGAGCCCAGGGCAGGAGCTGGCCCTTGGCCTTGGTGAACCTCATCCCATTGTCCTGGGCCCATGGCTCCAGCCTGTGCAGATCCCTCTGCAGAGCTTCCTGCCCTGCAGCACAGCCACACTCCCAGCCAGCCTGGGCTCACCTGGACACTGACTGAGGGTGCCCTCGATGGCCTCATCCAGATCAGCAATAAAGAAATTGAACTGCCCTGGCCCCAGTCCTGAGCCCTGGGGACACCCCTGGATGTGGCTCCATTGCCCAGCACTCCTTGGGCTGCGCTTCTGTTTCTTTATGGAGCTGTTCCTGCCCTTGGTTTTGTTTGCTGACAATAAATGAACATCCCTCTGTGTCTCAGACAGCTCCTTCTCCAGGGAAAGCAGGTGGGAGCTGGTGCCAAGGAGCTGAAAGCTGCAGACACAGCCTGGAGTGGAGGGAGCTCAGAATTGTACAGGGCTGGTTTGAGTCCTGGAAGTTGGATGAGGGAATTGGTGGGGTTGGAGTAGGGACAAAGTGTGATTGATTGTCAGCCATAAAGAGTATTGATTTACATATCTGTTCAGACTGCATTAGGAGGTGCTAAGGATCAATATCAGCTGGAGATTGCTGGTATCAATCTATAAACCGAAAAACAAAATTAAAGAAAAT
>NW_026612979.1:0-24958 GCF_029582105.1 Oenanthe melanoleuca | reverse complement strand
ATCATTACTCATGCCAGTTCCACTGAAATCACTACGGCTACGTGTATAGAACGAAGCACATGTGTAAGATCAGGATCTAAATATGGAACAAGCAAATCCACCTGCAGCTATGGCAACTGCACCTGGAACTGCAGATCCACATACCTGCACGAGCCTCTGCTGTGTTTGGGGCTAACTGATAATGAAAAGATATACTAAAAACTGGTGGGAAAGGCAGGACCAGAAACTCTTTTGTTCCAAGCTCTGTATTTATCCCTTGCATCTTAATTTCTGTCAGTGCTCAGCACTCATTAGCTCTGCAGATCTGTAATTTGCTTTAAAAGGGGTTGAGGACACTCTAGCTGCACTCAGGCACCAAGGCCTTTTGCCATCTCTCCCACTGCTTCAGCTTTGGGGGCTCAGCCCAGCAATCAGCACTGTTCTTAACTCCGAGCCCAGCAATGTTTTGTGCCACCCTGAGTGGTCATCAATAACTCAGCAGCAGGAGAGCAGCCCTGTGCAGAGGTTGGGTTTCTTCAGAGCTGGCACCAAGGCTGGCTTGTGTGCTTAGCTGAAGTGTTCTTGGCTGGGGCTCAGCTTGCATTCCTCTCAGCAACCAAACTCCTTGATAATTACTCCCTTTTTTGTTTTTGTTTTTTTTTTTGTAATTCTCCTCATCTCGTTGTGCCAAGTTATCCCCCAGAAATTCTGCTCCTTGTGTAGTGAAGTGTTAGACACGCTGAAGTGCCTCAGTAAGTCACATTCTCAGTTTGTTTTCTGGCCCTTTGCATTGCAGAAAGCAGCAGAGGCAGGAGCTGGATGTGACTGTTCCAGGACACCTGGGCTCAGAATGCTGTAGGAACACCCACCCTGAGCTGTGTGGGGATGGCAGGGCTGGGGAAAGGAGCAGAATCTGTTTGTGCCTCATACAGCAGCTCCAGGCACTTTCTCCAGTTCTTGTGATTCCCTTCCTGAATTGCTGCAGCCAAGTAATTGTTTCATCATGTTGCTCTGAAATACTTTCCCATCGTGTCACCATCACACTCATTTCTCAAACCAAAGCTCCTCTGTTCACTTATAGAAAATCTATCCCAAAGCACCTGTGGGGAGGGAGCAGGGGGTGAGGCTGGGGGGTGTTGGTTGGTTGTTGTTTGGAGGTTGTGATTCTGCCTCTGCCATTTCCAGGCACCACCAGCGAGCTGCTCACCACTGCCCTAATGATCTGCTGTTGCAACACACTGGCAAAGGCAGGGTATTTATATTTATAGCAAACAAACAGGGCTGGGGCCTCTGCAGCCTCCTGGCCAAGGCTCTGCTCTTCCCAGAGGTGTCTGAGCTGAGCCCAGCAGAGCCAGGGCTGCTGGCTGAGCCAGAGCTTCTCCAGCCTTGCTTCAGAGAGGATTTATTCTGCAAATTGTACTAATTTAGGAGACCTAGCTAAAACCTCTGATTAAATACCCTGAACTCTGGGAGGGTGCTTTGATCACTGTGGGATGTGTGATACAGGAGCCCCAAAAGCAAGGGCACACAGGACAGGGCAAGGTGAAAACCTTGCTGTAGATCACAGTCTTTCTTAATTTTTAATTAGCTAGAAATTATTTTTTTAATTTATTATTTGTTGTTATTTTTATATTAATAATTTCCATAGTAAATATATTGTGGGGGGGAAATTTATAATAAATGAGGGTTAAATTTTCCACTACTTTGTGAAATCGTGGGACCCAGTTGGAAGGTTTGGAATTAAATATGTCCCTGCTATAAATGCAAATCAATAATCTTAAGCAAGAGTTAACCCACTTATCCTCATTTTGAATTCCTGCCCTATAGTTTCCCAGCATGTATAGGAGGAGAGAAAAGCCTTTTATTCAAAACCAAACATTTGAACCATTGAGCAGGTGGAGAAATGATCACAAAAGGCAAGTTGGTTTCCAGTGCAGTTTCCAATTTCCAGCAGATCAAATGCAGATTATTTAGGGAACGAGGGCCCTGCCAGCCCTGGGAGCTGCAGTGCCCGAGATGGGTGATTTTTATTTCACAGAGGAGCAGGGTGATTTTTATTTGACTGAGGAACAACAATTAGTGCAGGAAAATGCATGAATTTTCCTGCATCTTCTAAGAGTCACCAATGGAAGGCAGTGGGAAAAGTGGAAAATCAACACTGCAGTGTCAGAACTGCACTGGGTTACTCAGATAACAGAGTGATAATTGAAGAACTGCTTTCAAAACTATAATTGCATTTTTAAATGTATTTTTAGCTGCTGCATATGATTCATTTTGCAGAACTAGGCACTACTGAATTCAAACACCTTATAAACCTGTGCCTTGGAAAGGGGATGTCAGTGCCAAGGATTTACAGACTGACTTCTGCAGAGTAAAAACCTCTGTTATTTTAGTAACAATAAAAAGACCTAGACACTAGAAATTAACCAGTGTAATACATCATTTGAAAAGAAAGATGAAAATAAAAAGCCCAGATATGAAATGCTGCTGATAAATTTCTATGAGTGAGCTCTGGAGCTCTGTGCATGGTGGCTTCAGGAGGAGCAGCTCGGGGAGCCTGTCCCAGGCCAGCTGAGACATTCCAAGTCCTGTCCTCAGCCAGCAGAATCTTATTTGTCATGGGAAACTAAATCAATATTTGGAGCTGAGACACTGTTTGGACAGGGATTTTCCAGTCCCCCCCACTGCAATTAGAAAAGGTATTTGGAATCTTTTGTCTGCTTTAGTGCTCGGAATTTTCTCAGATTCATTTACAAGCTGTTTTTTCCAGACTATTATTTTCTAGGAAATGTTTTAATTACCCAGGCTTTTTCATATGCTGTTTAGAGGGTAGAGTATTTCATTGCCTCCATGCATTTAATGGCACTACAAAACTCCTACAATGTAAGTTATGAGGGTAATACAAGATTAAGAATAAAGGATTGGGGGATTCTCTTTCCAAGTCTTTCACCAATTCCTTCTGAGACTACTGTAAAATTGGTGCATCTATGGTTTGATTTTTGTCTGTGCAAAGGACAAGGTTCCTCCTGAAGTAGAAATCTGTCATCCTAATTAGGAGATACCTTGGAGCACAGCAGTAATTTAAACATCATTCTTTAAATTGCAGCAAGGCTGCCCTGGCCCTCCTGCACCGGGCAGGCAGGGTTTAAGGATGGGGATTAGCTCCTCCATGCCTGGTAGGGCTCAATCTCCAAAACTGGACTATTATTTAAACAGATATAAATACCTTCAGTACATCTTATCTTTTAATCTACCCTGCCTTCCAGCCCCCACAAACTGAACTCTTGCTGGAAACTTTGTTATTTGGAAAGAAAGGAACGTGTCTGAGGACATCTCCAGCAATTGCAGCTTGGGCAGCGCCCGGCTGTGCCTGGGAGCTGGGTGACACTGTGTGGCCTCCAGCACTAGAAGAAAATAGGATCTAAGGATGTGGATGAATTTCGTAATGATACAAATAGTAGAAGAAACAGCCAGGGAGGCTGGAGTAATCATGGTCACGAGGGACAGCCAAGACAAGATCTAACGTCTATCCTGCCTGCAAGGACTTGAGTCATGCTGCTGCAGGAGCGAGCTCACCCAAGAAATCTATTTTAGGGGCCCATAAAAACAACTCAACAGCACGGTGCAAATGGAAAAGCAAATGGGGGGATCTGTGCAGGGCTAGCCCTGCCCTGCTCACGGCTGCACAGCTCTGGGGTGGGCAGGGAGAGTCACTGAATGGCAGGGAGGGCTCCAGCTGATGGACCTGCAGGAGGCTCTGATCTCCAGAGTCAAAAAAAGCAAAGCAGTTCTTTCAGTGGAAAACATGTTTTGCTTAAAGGAACACTAGAAATAATCAACAAATTTGAGATTTGTCCTGCAGCCCACAGCTGTTTGTGTGGAACCTATAGGAACAAATTTAAGGCCTTTGTACTGAAACCCCCTTTTGTGCTCAGCTGTCAGAGCAGAGTAAAGGAGTTTCTTTCCCCAGGCACTGGGAATCTGGATCTAAAAACATCATGCTTAAATTTGGCCTAGCAGGAAAGTGGAAACTGCTGACTAAGACCTGATCTTTTGCCCAGCTCCCTCCACGTACCCAGCCTGGGACTGTTCACTCCTCACAGACCTCACAGCAGGAATAACACAGCCAGCAGCAGAGCTTGGATCTCCCCGAAACAAAGCCCTGGCTGGCTACAAACCTCCTCCTCCTCCTCCTCCTCTGCCACCCCCATTTGTCTGACACCCCCAGCAAACAGCTCTCACCAGAGAACCTGCCTGCAGTTTTTAGGCAAATGTCTCAGGAGCAAAGGGAGGGGTGGTTCATGAGCCTCTCACCTGGTTGGGTCTCATGGGAGCTTCCTGAGCAATGCCCGAAATGAGCGAAATCCAACAGAAATGCTACTTTCTCATGTTTATTCCTGTAAACTACAAACATAAGAAATGCTGAATCATAGAGAATAGAAACTCTGTAAAGAAAAAAAAAAAAAAAAAAAAAAAAAAAAGAAAGAAAGAAAAAAACCCAAACACAAACAAAACCTCATTTCAGGCTTCCTCCTCCCTTGCTTTTTCTTCTTCCCTCCCACTTCAGACTCGGCGCTATTTGCCAAGGATTGGTCATGGTTTGGATAGCACATCTTGCTCTACACGTTCAAAACAGCATGAAGTGCAGAAAAAAACCCAACACAAACACCTCCTCCCCAAACAACACCCAAGCAGCAGCTAAAGCAGGTGATTAGAGGAAATAAAAGGAGGCAACAAAAACTGGCTAAGGCTTCCAGCTCTGCTCTTTGCTGAGTTTCTCTTAGGGGTTTTGGGGTTTGGTTTTAGTTATTTGGTTTGTTTTTTTTCTCTTCTCTCAGAGAAAGCTAAAAGACCGACAAAAATCCCTATCCCTGATCACAGCATTGAGCCAGAGTCAGCTGGAATTTCAACCCTGTGTTTCATCTAACTTCAAACATGCCTTCAAAATAAAACAAGCTACTTTTTTTTAACCTAGTCATAAAGTTTATTAAAATTGTTCATTAATGCTTCAAATGTAGCAAGAATGCATAGATCCCAAAATATACATATGTATTTTCTTATAGAAATAGATTATTCTTTATAATAAAAAAACTGTAGGAACATCTTTAACAGATTACTCAATCCATGACTGACAGTTACACGAGATTGCATCATGTACACAGCATTCCCAGCCATGCTTAAAGGATTGCATCACTTTGCCCTTGCTCTCCTTCGCTCTTTTAAATAACCCAGCGCCCAGCAGAGCCCGCCCGGGCCGGGCCGGGGTCCCTCCGCGCCCCCTCCGCTCAGCCCCGGCCCCGCTCCGACCCCTCGCGGCGGCGGAGAGTCCGCCAACGCGTCGGTAAAGACAGACCAAAAAAAAAAAAAAAAAAAAAAAAAAAAATTAAAAAAAAAAAAAATTCAACAACAACAACGACAACACAAATTCAAACCAAACCCGCCCGCCCGCCGTGGGCTCTCGCCCCCCTCGCCCCGGCCCCAGGAGCGGAGCGGAGCCCGCAGCCGGCGGCTCCGCTGGCCCCGCCGCCCGGCCGGGGGTCAGCAGCGCGGCGAGGAGGCGAGCAGCGGCTCGGGCAGCTGTTTGAACAAGTTCCTGAGGGTGCTCAGCTCCCGGGAGAGCTGCTCCACCTTCTTCTGCAGCCGCTCGTTCTCGGCCGTCAGTTCCAAGACTTTGTGCTGCGTCTCCAGGTTGCGCATTTTGGCTTTGTCGCGGCTCTTGCGCACCGCGATGTTGTTCCTCTCCCGGCGGAGCTTGTACTCGTCGCTGTGCTTGTCCACGCACTTCTTGGGCTTGTTCTTGCCCGCCGGGGCGGCGGAGTAGCCCCCGCCGGCGGCGGCGGACTTGGAGGACTCGGAGGGGTTGGGGGTGCCGGGGGGGCTGGAGGAGGACGAGGTGGACAGGTTCCCGCTGCTGCCGCTCGGCACCGACTGGTAACCCAGGTAGGAGCGCACGGTGCTGCCGTAGGGCGAGGACATGCCCCCCGGTCCCGGCCCCGCGCCCCCTTCTTCCTTACGGGGCCCTTTGCAAGAGTCCAGGGTCTCGAAGACCGGCTCCACTTTGGTTTCCACGATCTGCGGCGGGAAGCAGCCCGGCAGCCCCCCCGGCTTGTGGCTCTGGCTGGCGCACGGGTGGCTGTGCCGGGCGAGGCTGATGTAGGTGTAGTCGGGCTTCTTGCTGCCGCCGCTGCCTTTATAGTCCTCGGCGAAGAGATCGGAAAGGAAATCTTGGCCGGCGCCGCTGCTGCACGGAGGCTCAAAGTTGCCCCCTGCTGCTGCCGCGGGAGGCGGCGGCTGCGACGCCAAAGGCTCCAGGTACGGGCTGAAGTCGATGGCTCGCTCGTGGTCCCCGACGGTGAGCTCGGTCATGGAGCGGCCCCCGGCCGCCCGCGGGTGCAGCTTGTTGAGAGCAGCCAGACAGTCCGCCTCGTAATAGAAATTAGCCACTTCCATGGATTTAAAGGCGGGCGGCTGGATGGGGAGGCATGCTGCGTCCCAGGCCACCAGGCGTTGCATGAAAGCAAAGGGGGATGCGGGGAGGAGGAAACGGCGCAGGGGGCCCCCCCGGCACAGGGTCAAGCTGCCGCCGTCGGGGAGGGGGGCTCCGGACCCCGCCGCAGCCTCTGGCCCGGGCGCGGCCCCGCGGCGCTGCCCAGCCGGGCTGGCTCAGTCCCTGCGGCGCGCCGGGGCTTCACCGCTCCGGCAGCTGCGGCGGGGGCTGGCGCGTCTCCTCCGGACCATCTGGTTCTGGGTCCCGTGTCCTAAAGTCTCTGACTTAGGAAAGTTCCTTTCCTCAGTTATTTATAGGGGCGGTGGATCCCATAGCAACAGGCGCGTCACCGCCTGGCCGCCTGCCACTCCGCACGCTCGGCGGTGCCGGTCCCGGCCCCGGAGGAGGCTCCCGGGGCGGGTGCGCTCTGTGCCCGCCGGGCCGCCCACAACAGACCGGGCAGGGCCGAGGGAGGGGCCGGGCTGCGGGCCCGCAGGTGCGGGGGGCCGGGGCTGGCAGCGAGGATCGATCAGTGCCAGGGCTGGCAGCGAGGACAGATCAGTGCCAGGGCTGGCAGCGGGGATCGATCAGTGCCGGGCTGGCAGCGGGGATAGATCAGTGCCAGGGCTGGCAGCGGGGATCGATCAGTGCCAGGGCTGGCAGCGGGGATAGATCAGTGCCGGGCTGGCAGCGAGGACAGATCAGTGCCAGGGCTGGCAGCGGGGATAGCTCAGTGCCAGGGCTGGCAGCGGGGATCGATCAGTGCCAGGGCTGACAGTGGGGATCGATCAGTGCCGGGCTGGCAGCGGGCACGGCTCAGTGCCAGGGCTGGCAGCGGGGATCGATCAGTGCCGGGCTGGCAGCGGGGATCGATCAGTGCCGGGGCTGGCAGCGGGCACGGCTCAGTACCAGGGCTGGCAGCGGGGATCGATCAGTGCCGGGCTGGCAGCGGGGATCGATCAGTGCCGGGCTGGCAGCGGGCACGGCTCAGTGCCAGGGCTGGCAGCGGGGATCGATCAGTGCCAGGGCTGGCAGCGGGGATCGATCAGTGCCAGGGCTGGCAGCGGGGATAGCTCACTGCCAGGGCTGGCAGCGGGGATCGATCAGTGCCGGGGCTGGCAGGGGGGATCGATCAGTGCCGGGCTGGCAGCGGGGATCGATCAGTGCCGGGGCTGGCAGCGGGGATAGCTCAGTGCCAGGGCTGGCAGCGGGGATCGATCAGTGCCGGGGCTGGCAGGGGGGATCGATCAGTGCCGGGGCTGGCAGCGGGGATAGCTCAGTGCCAGGGCTGGCAGCGGGGATCGATCAGTGCCGGGGCTGGCAGGGGGGATCGATCAGTGCCGGGGCTGGCAGCGGGCACGGCTCAGTGCCGGGCTGGCAGCGGGGATAGCTCAGTGCCGGGCTGGCAGCGGGGATCGATCAGTGCCGGGCTGGCAGCGGGGATCGATCAGTGCCAGGGCTGGCAGCGGGGATCGATCAGTGCCGGGCTGGCAGCGGGGATCGATCAGTGCCAGGGCTGGCAGCGGGGATCGATCAGTGCCAGGGCTGGCAGCGGGGATCGATCAGTGCCGGGCTGGCAGCGGGGATCGATCAGTGCCAGGGCTGGCAGCGGGGATCGATCAGTGCCAGGGCTGGCAGCGGGGATAGCTCACTGCCAGGACCCTCGTGTGCCCGGAGCCGCTGTTGCTGCTGCTGCCGCTGCTGCCGCTGCCCCGTGCCCGCCCGGGCTCTGCCTGGGCAGCGGACAGCGAGTTGGTGCCCCGGGCACAGCGCCCTGGGTCCCGTTTCACCCCAGGGGAAATCAAGGCAGGAGAGATTTTTCCAAGTTCTTTTGGCGAACCAAAGACGGATCCCGTTACTCCCATGCCCGGCTTGCTCTGGTGAATCCCAGTGGCCAGCAGCAGGTCCGCAGGGACGTGCCTGGAGCCGCTTGCCCGCGGCCAGTCCGGGCCGGGCCGTGCGGGGTTGGAGCAGGGCACTGCCCCAGCTCCCTCCTGCACCAGAGTCCAGCCAAGCCACGCCGCCTCCCCAGCGCTCCCAGCACCCGTGGGGGCCCTAAAGTTTGTCCTGGCTTATTTGCTTTGTGTGATATGGAGCAACTGTCAGGGCACACGGGATAGGGAATCAGCGCTGGAGCCAAAGGAGACAGAATGGGGTCAGAGGAGAGGGAGATTGGTGCATCAGAACGTGGAATCCAAAAGGTTTTGGATTTGTGGGATAAGTTTGGGAAGGAAGACTGGATCCTGATGTCCGTTTTAATTAAAGACACCCACCTTGGGAATCAAACTTATATTTTCACTCTCTTACTCCCACATTTACCTGTCTACAAGCTGATGATTCATGCCCAGAATAAAGGACATTAATTTAAAACAAAACATATAATTAAAGGAAGTAGGAGTGTCCTCCCTCAGTAAAGAAGACCTAGCACTGCAGGGAAAATGACACTGCCTCTTAGAATAATGTGAAGCAATCCTGCGGTGTGGGAAATATTGTAACGTTAAGCCAGAGGAACAGGTATTGCATTATATGATTCAAACAGTCAACTGTTCTTAATGTTCAAACCTCAGAACTCTGAAAAGAGGAAGAATCCAAGAATCAGTCAGTGGATCATCGGACATTTTCTTTCTTTTTTTAAATTTTATTTTTCTTTTCACATTTTAATAGGATTTTTTTGTTTGTTTCCATAACAAAAGCTCCCCAACAGGTTTTCAGGCTTCAAATATTTCTAGTTCCATCTTTATCTACCAAGTTAATCTTTGGTGAACGCACTAAAGATTAAATTGGAGCTGGGCCTGGCCAGAGAGCTGGGTCTGGAGATTGTAGTCAGAGCCCATACCTTCATAAATACAAACATCTGTATTGGGTGCAAATACTGGCAAGTTGCAGTGAGCCAGGGCTTGTTCTTCTGGCTGTTTACTCCCTCATCCTGTGCCTTTATCCTGCATTCTGATCTGGCAGTTACATCCAGTGGCTGCCCTAACTAGCCCTTCCAACCGAACTCTTCAAAACCAGTCTCGTGTTTCCTACCCCGAACCGTCCCGGGGCCCAGGGGCAGGAGCTCTCCTGGCTGGTGACCTGCTGCAGGCACAGCTGCTCTGCCCTGGCACTGCCCAGCAGGGCTGCAGCTCGCTGTGCTCCTCAGCTCAGGTCAATTGTTCAAGCTGCTCACTAATACTCCTGAACAGATTTTCGAGATGTTGTTGGAGATCCAAGTTCACCCTCTTCCAATTTCTGCCCTATTCTCTGCAGCAGAAAGCTGTATTCCTGCTGGGGTTGATCTTCCCAAACAAAATAAAATGTCTGTGCAGCTGTCATGTGAAGCAGATTCTATCAGGCTGGCGTGGCCCACACCTGCTCTGCCGGCCAGCGCTGAGTAATCCCGCAGTCACCCCCACGTCACCAGGGTGGTAATTCAGGTTGGATGCCCAGCTTGTCCCCTCCTTCCCTTCTCCCCCTCACCTCCCTGCTCTACCTGGATCTCTTTCAACTTCCTCCAGCTCACCTCAAATCCCAGCATCCACTCTCGTGGAGCCAACGTCCGTTCTCAGCTTCTCATGGGAACCTTGTTGGCGGGACTAACCACTTTTCCAAAACCCCAGCGTTCGGCGAGCAGGTTTTGAGCTAACTCTGGTCTCTTTTAAATTATTTCTGCACTTGTCATAACAAATGCGTGGCCAGAAGTGGGGGTTTTGAAATGGGAACAGGTGCAGAAGGAGGCTCACACCGCAGGATTGAGCAGAGGTCTGGGCACACCGAGCTCTGGCCCTGCGAGTGCCTGGCTTGGCCTGGCCAGACGTGCAGAGGCTGCTAATAATTGTCCTGGAAAAGCTCCTCAGAGGTGCTTCAGGCAGGGAGATGCAGACATTCCTGGTAAAGGGACCCAGGCACTGGCAGCAGCCCTTCCTCAGCTTGTCTCCCAACAGACCAATTTTCATCAGAAAAGCAGCACTTCTGTGAAAAGCACCTTCCTTCTAGTGATTTCATAATTTTTTTTTTTTCCAGAACTATTCAGCTGAGGGAGGAGACAGCAAAAGTCCCTAATTACTTAGTAAGAATATAACATTTTTGAGAAGAAAATTCTGGTGCAATAGCATCCAGGTTCCTGTACATTCGTGTGTGAAACAATCCAGACACAGGGAGGGGAACAGGAGGAGACCAGTGTGGTGAAAAGGTAGAGAGAAGAATCTCACCCTCACTTCTCATCCCTGTCATGAATTAAACTCTGCTATTTCTTTGTACTGTAGAAGCCTCAACTTTGCAGCTGTAGCCTCAGACCCACAGTAAAGCATTACAGAGGAATTTTCTTCCTGGAAATTGTCTTCTTTTCCAGGATTTCTTGCAAGCTTTCCAGTTCACGCACTCCAGGTCTAGAGCAGCTGTCCCTGGAATGATACTGGCTTTGGGGAGATGCTGTTAGTTTAGTGGTGATGGCTCAAACACTGAAGTGTTTATCAGAAGGTCTCTGGACCAAGGGTCATACCCTAGAAAGAGCCTGGCTGACATTTCTGATGTTTCTTGATGCACTTGTGTCCCATTTGTTATTTCCCTGGCAGTAGCTCTTAGCAGGTCAGTAAGATCAGAGCTGCATCAGGCCAGGGCTGCTCACCCACCCTCCAGAGCTGCAGCCTGGAGCAGCAGAGGGGCAGAGCAGGGCAGAGCAGGGACAGAACAGGGACAGAGCAAGGACAGGGCAGGGGCAAAGCAAGGACAGAGCAGGGACAGAGCAGGGACAGAGCAGAGACAGAGCAGGGGGGCAAAGCAGGGACAGAGCAGAGACAGAGCAGGGACAAAACAGGGACAGGTCAGGGACAGAGCAGGGACAGGGCAGGGACAGAGCAGGGCCAAAGCAGGGACAGAGCAGGGACAGAGCAGGGACAGGGCAGGGCAGAGCAGGGACAGAACAGGGACAGAGCAAGGACAAGCAAGGACAGAGCAGGGACAGGGCAGGGACAGAGCAGGGCCAAAGCAGGGACAGAGCAGGGACAGAGCAGGGACAGGGCAGGGCAGAGCAGGGACAGAGCAGGGCCAAAGCAGGGACAGAGCAGGGACAGAGCAGGGACAGAGCAGGGACAGGGCAGGGACAGAGCAGGGCCAAAGCAGGGACAGAGCAGGGACAGAGCAGGGACAGGGCAGGGCAGAGCAGGGACAGAACAGGGACAGAGCAAGGACAGGGCAGGGGCAAAGCAAGGACAGAGCAGGGACAGAGCAGGGGGGCAAAGCAGGGACAGAGCAGAGACAGGGCAGGGACAAAACAGGGACAGGTCAGGGACAGAGCAGGGACAGGTCAGGGACAGGTCAGGGACAGAGCAGGGACAGAGCAGGGACAGAGCAGGACAGAGGGGGAGGGAGGTGATGCCAGCAGCTGACAGCTGAGATGCTGTGGGCAGTGTGCTGGAGGTGAGCTGGAGGAGAACATGAGGGGTCCCAGAGCAGTGTCCTGCAAACAACACAGGGGGGCTCTGGAGGTAGGAGGGGGCTTTGCCTAAATGCGTGACTTAAGTAGAGCAATGTTGCAATAAAGGCTGTAAAATAGAGAAGTAACATTGAAATTTATTCCTGAGCACGCTGAGTGCTTTCTTTCCCTTCTCCCTAGCCCCGGGTCTCTCTCTGTTCAGCCACACACCAGATGCCAGCAGCAGCTCCCCAGCCGTACCTGGCAGAGCACGGGTTTGACACCACTGCTCTCCACTCTGCTGTAAAACAGCAGCACTTACTAAATGTCAGACAGGGACAATGTCTCAACTCGGAGAGAGCTTGGCTGTCCTTCTGTCTGCCCCGAGTCTCAGACCAACAAAATGAGACTTCGCCTCCTTTTGGCACCAGAGGCGATTGCCGCACGCTTTGCCCGCGCTGCCCCGCAGCTGCCGCCGTCCCAGGGCAGGAGCTCCCGGCTGTGCCTGCTGGCCCACTTCCCCTCCTCTGTCACAGAGCAGAGTCCTCCCCCGAGCAATCCTCACCCTGCTCCCGTGGGACACGGTGATGGGCTGTGACATGCTTTTTGTTGGTCTGGTGCTGATTTTCTGCTCACCTCTGACCCAGCAGGCTCGGCCTTTGCAGCGCTGCGTTGCTCAATCCCCCTTTATCTCCACGCTGCTCTTTGCCCTACCGGGCGAGCGGAGACGACACCTGGAGACTGACACCGGTGGGACAACATCGGCCAAATACCCTCCCTGACCAGACGGAAAATTTTCCAGAGCAAATTTGAGGTCAGAGCACCCACACTGTGGCTCTGAAAAAACAACAAAAGGAGTCCAAGCACGCAAAGGCCCATGGAAGGGAACAGTGACAAAGAATAAGACACAATCTCCATCCTGCATGGCAGAGATGTCCCTGCTGGAGCTGCCTGGCTGGAGGGATGTGGGCTGTCAATCTGAGACATGACTTTGTATTTTATGAGTAGCCCATTTCCTTGTGCTCCCATAAAAATGGCAGAGAAGTTGCTGTCCACTAGCTTTCCAAAAGTTCTCTGTAGTTGCCTGACATTTCCTGGGTAATTGCAGCCTCCTGCTTTGATGAGTTTGTTATAGGTCATGTATTTATGACCTCTAGTGTATCCAAGCTTTCAAAAGATCCATCAAGGGAAGATGAATTCTATCCTTCCAGGGCACCCTGGGAAGTATCAGAAGTTCCTGGTAACAGAACTTGGTAATTCATTTAGGAAATTTCTAAAAGAGGAGAACTCTTCCAAGGTCCTGAGGCTGTGGGACAGACAGTTTGAACTCCATGGGGTGTATGGCCAGGAGCAACATAAAACAAGGGAAGTCTGAGAGGGGGTGACGGGAGAAAGGGCTTAGGCAAAGAAATAGAAGATTTTTTTTTTCTTTATTAAAAGCATTAAAAGTCTGTGCTGTAGACTGTACAAATACTTCTTTTCCATCTGCTCTCATCCTGTGTCGGGCACCGCGGGGGAAAGCGGGGCTGCCAGGGAATCGGTTCGGGCTTGCTGTTGGTGAGTCCTGGCGCTCGGAGCCGCGCCGGGGCTGGTCCGTGTCCCTGGCACTGCCGGGCGGGGGTGACCGCGGCGTCCTGTGCTGCGCACGCCGCGCGGCTCGGTCCCTGTCGCTCCCCACCTTGGAGTTACGGCTTTGGACGGGAGCCGTGGGAGTGGCAGCTCCAGCCCTGCCACCCACTGACACTTTCCCATGCCGGAGAGAGCCCGGCGAGGAGCCGCAGCCGGTTCCTGCTGCCCCCGCGCCCGGGGCTCGGGCGGACCGAGCGCACCGGGAGCGGCACCGGGAGCGGCACCGGGAGCGGCACCGGGAGCGGAGCGGGGCCGAGCTCACCCGGGGGACGGGGCTCTGATTAGGGTCCCTGTATAGTATATATAAACAGAGGGGGGTTGGAGCCAGAATTCCTGGGGTTCGGGTCATTAAATTCCATCATCAAAATCCATTCCAGGATTTTGGGGCTGAAATTCCCAAGATTTTGGGGCTAAAATTCCCGGGGTTTAGGGCTGAGTATTCCAGGATTTTGAGGCCAAAATTTCCAGGTTTTTGAGGCCACAATTCCCAGAGTTTTGGGGCTGAAATTCACGAGCTTTCGGGACTGAGATTCCTTTGATCTTGGGGCGGAAATTCCTAGAGTTTTCAGGCTGAAATTCTGAGAGTTCTAAGCTTGGAGTTCTCAGGGTTTTGGGGCAAGAATTTCAAGGGTTCGGGGCATAAAATTCCCAGGATTTTGGGGCTGAAACTCCCAGAATTTTTGGGTTGGAATTCTAAGACCTCAAAGCTTGGAAGTCCCAGAGTTTTGGGGCCACAATTCCCAGGATTTTGGGGCTCGGGCGGAGCGAGCAGGTGCGGGGCCGAGCTCACCCGGGGGGATGCGACAGGAGCCAGCCCCGCCCGCGAGGAGTCAGGGCAGGAGCTCGGTGTGGGACGCGCTGAGCTCTGCCGTTCGAGGATGGCCCCGGTTCCCCCGTCCGGTCCCGGCGGGGCTGAGGCGCAGCGGGGCCGTGTCGAGGGCGCGGGGACCGCGCCAGGCTGCCCCGGCAAAGAGACCCCTGAGCCCCTTTCCGGGCCAGATCCCGATCCCGGTCCCGGTCCCGATCCCGATCCCGGTCCCGGTCCCGATCCCGATCCCGGTCCCGGTCCCGATCCCGGCCAGGCAGCAGGCTTGGAGCGCCACCTAGCGGGCGGGGCCGTGCCGTGCCATGCTACATCTTCCCCTAAGTTACCCAGCGGTACCGGGCACGTGGGGCCGCAGACCCGGGAGTGTCCCGGTACCCCCGGTTAACAACGGCGGTGCGAGCAGCGAACTGCCATCATTCATACATTCGAACTGCCATCATTCATACATTCGAACTGACACCATTCATACATTCGAACTGACACCATTCATACATTCGAACTACATCGCTCGTACTGTCCAGCACCAGCAGGGAGGGGTACGGGCCGGGTGGCCAAAGTGGCTCCATTGTCGCCGTTGTGGCGGGTCGCGAGCACGCGCCGGCAGAGGGCGCGCGAGGCACCGGGCGGAGGGGGCGGTGCGCACGGGAGCTCCCGGCCCCGCCCCGGCCCCGCCCCGGCCCCGCTTCCGCCCCCACCCCGGAGCGGACCGGATCGCGGCCACCGCCCCAGCCGGCCCCACCCCGCCCGGGACCGCCCCGCCCCGCCCGGTGCCGCCGTGCCCCGCCCAGCCCCGCCCGGTTCCGCCCGCCCCGCTCCGCCCCGCCCGGTTCCGCCCGCCCCGCTCCTCCCCGCCCGCCCCCGCCCCGCGCTGCGCCGCCGGCCGTGCCGCCTCGCCATTGGCTGCCGCGCGCCGGGCGGCGCTGCCCATTGGCCCGGCGGGCGCGAGGCGGCGCTGCCCATTGGCGGGAGGAGCTGTGGGCGGAGCCCGGCGCGCCCGCCCCCGGCGCAGCGCGGCCCGTTCCCGTCGCTGCCGGGCGGGTCCGCGGGCCCTGCGCGCCCATCCCGGCCGGACATGGCCGAGAGCGGCCCGGGGGCGGCCGCGCCGCGGGACGGGGCCGCGGAGGAGCCCGAGGGCGGCGGGCGGCGCTGGGGCGCTCAGCACGCCGGGGCCCGCGAGCTGGCCGAGCTCTACTCGCCAGGTGAGGCGGCGCGGGCGGGCGGGGCCCTCGGGCCGGGCGCTCGCGGTGGTTCCAACAGGAGCCGTTCTCCTGGAGCCCGGTTCTCCCCGGGCCCGGTTCTGCCACAGCCGGCTCCCCTTCGGGCCCGGTTCCGCCGCAGCCGGCTCCCCTTCGGGCCCGGTTCCGCCGCAGCCGGCTCCCCCCGGGCCCGGTTCCGCCACAGCCGGCTCCCCTTCGGGCCCGGTTCCGCCGCAGCCGGCTCCCCTTCGGGCCCGGTTCTGTTACAGCCGGCTCCCCTTCGGGCCCGGTTCCGCCACAGCCGGCTCCCCCCGGGCCCGGTTCCGCCACAGCCGGCTCCCCTTCGGGCCCGGTTCCGCCACAGCCGGCTCCCCTTCGGGCCCGGTTCCGCCACAGCCGGCTCCCCTCGGCCCGGCTGTCCCCGGAAGGGCGGCGGGGCTCGGAGCGGGGCTGCGGCACGGGCCGGGCTGCGGGCAGAGCCTTCCCTGCCGCAGGCTGCCCAGAACGGGCCCTCTGCTCCCTGAGGGCGGCGGGCACAGAGCGAACCTTCCCCTCCAGGCGCAGGTGGGCACGAGGTGACAGCAGCAGCTTCGCCTTCAGAGCATCTGCTGAGTGAGCGACCCTGAGATCGCCAGGCCTGGCACCTCAGAAAGGGGCACAGGCATGCTTGAATTCCCGATTCCTGAAGCTTGGAACTCATCAAACCAGCTTCACTTTGTCATTTGAGTGCTCAGTAAATGGCTGTTTGATTATGGTGTGGAAATAATTGCAAGCTCCATGTAAAAGAAATAATTTGTTTTTAGCTTACAGTGTGAGCAGTGCTGGGGATTCCTGCCATTCCTGGTGAATCCATTCTCTGGTGAGGAATTAGGGAAGATGTGTTTTCAGTGTCTTGTGGTTTCAGCAGATCAGCTGAGCCCAGCTTGCACATCCAAGGCAATTCCTTGGTGTTACTCACACAGAGCCATGTGATGATAAGAAATCCAAGGCCTTTGTTGGTTTGTGTGGCTGGGGCAAGTCTGCCCATTTCAGTTTATTTTGTTCACCTTGAGAACTTCTGTGACACCTTTCAGCAGCTCTGGTCCATCCAGGACTGATGCCTGGATAAAAGCAGTCCCTAACTTTACCCCTGCTCTGGCTCATAAGGAAAAGCTTTTCCTCCCTGAAGAGCTTGCTGCCCTTCTCGCTGGCTGTGGCACATGTACGGTGATATGTCAGGGAGCTGAGGGTGTATTAGATATGCAGGTTTCTTCTGGCATTACATAAATAATTTACATAAGCAATGCCAGAATATGTATTATGGTGGAACCGTATCATGTTCAAATTCTGAATTCATAAGAACAGGGATCACATTGAATTGTGCAGAGTGAACATGACTGGAATATTTCCCAATTTCTTTAAGCACTTACCTTGTGGCTTGGCACTCCATTCCTTCACAAAGGACACACTCTGGGGTTTGAGTGCCCTTTAAACACAAGTTATCAGCGCTGACTCAGTTCCTTGACTGATTTGCCTTCCCAGTGCAGGGCTGAGGCTGTTTTGGAAGCTGGATATGTGGCCAGCCATGCTGGATCCCTGTGTTCAGAGTACAGGGGTGTTTGCACTCACTGCACTCAGGGGACTTGCTGGCCTCCTTTCCAGCATTCAGCTAATTGTTCCGTGAGGATCTACCCACTTAGCTCCTCTAATCAGGGTGTGGTTTTCTTGTGCAGGAAGTGAGTATTAATTAACTCTTACTTTCATTACTCCAGGGATCTCTTTATAGAATCACCCACATTGTGACCTGATGCAGCTATCAAATGTGGCTGTTCTTGTGTCATAATTTAATTTTACTATTCTCTGCTCTACTACTACAGAGGGTGTTAATTTATATACCCATGACCCTTCTAGAACTTCTGAAATCACCTGTCAAAGTCTTTGTTCACACTTTCCAATACTGCCTTGTAGGCACATTGGAGAGAAGACTGATCCTCCGTTTATGTTCCTCCTTTGCCTGCTCATTGCATGGTGCAGCTGAGAAGGAGGACTTGATTTAGCTTTGAGGAGGAGAAATTTGATCAGGCATTAGGTCAGCAGGGAGGAGGAGTAGGACAGAAGCTGAACACATGCCAGGCCTGAGTGTGCCTCTGCTCCTGGCAGAGCACGTGCACCTCTGGAGCCCTCCCTGAGCCTTCCTTGAGCTCTGCTTTGCCAGAGGGAGTGGGGAGGGGGCTAGGGGTGACTGCTCTGGGGAGCCCTGGGCAAGAGGAGGCTGTGCTGGCTGACCCCTAGAACAGGCAGGGACTGGCCTGGCAGCTCCTGAGGGCATTCAGAGCTGCCTGCAGTGACAGCTCAGATCTTCTTGGCCTTGGGTATTAAAGGTCTGTTTCTGTGCCCTGATCTTGCAGGTCTCACCCTGAGTGTTCCCTGTGCTCTGCCTCATGGGGATCCAGCAGTGGAGAACAGGGAGCAGCTTTCTGTGCTAATCTGATACTGCAAGTGTTGCTGTACTCTGATGTGCCTGTTCCCTTTTTTTATTTTTTTTATAGAGGTACAAAGTGGTACAGCAAGGTGCAGGAGAGAATTTGTGCCAGTTCTTTCTACTTGTTCTGTCCCTTGTCATCTCAGAGTGGCTGAGAGTTCCCAGCCTTTGCCTGGGAGCAGGAAGGCACAGACAAGGCAACAGTTCAGGGAGAAGCTTCAGGGGAATGCTTGTGATCTTAGACAAGCCATTCCAGGGCCACCAAAATACAGAATGGTGCTTTTTCCTGTTAGTACAACAGCTTTATTTAAAATCCCAGAGCTTGTAAATATTACAGATCACAAGGTGATTTAAATGTGTTTGAGGCCAGAAATTTGTTCCCAGATTCAGCCCTTGCAGCAACACTGAATATTGGATGAAATGCAAATTGAGAAAAGATGTGACGTGGAGGAACTTTATGCCAGCAATCTCAGGGAGAGGGAAAATAGGACAGTGTGAGATGATGTCTGATTTGGCCCTGTTAATGGGACAAGGGTAGAGGGAAGAGGTTAGTAGTGGCTTGGGGAAGAGGAATGTCATTTAACAGAATGTGTGCACCTCCCATGGGTAAATAAGTTTCTGTTTCAGTTCCCTGTCAGACAAATGGAGCGAGTCATCCAGGCACTAGAATGGTCTGTCTCTGTTATTTCAGGCTTCAAAATGTCCTCTCAGATAAAAGTAAAGCATGTTTTTTCCCTTTTTCTTTCAACAGGAAAGAGACTACAAGAATGGATCTCTGTCATCTTATGCTTCTCTCTGATCTGCTTCAATTTTTACAATCTCCTCTTCTACCTGCGGCTGGAGCACGCGCCCTCGGTTCTCGTTGGCATTTGTAAGTAGGAGCTCTGCTGCCCTGCTCAGGGCAAGGCTCTTGTGATGTGGGAGCAAACATGGGATCCTTTAGGCTTGACTTATTGGAAAGGGAGAGGGACATTTGTGTGTGAGCCTCTGAAACTGAGATCACCTGCAAAATGTGTTACTGCTTTGTCTTTGCATTTCAGTGGCTCCTCAGTATCTCAGAGTTGTGATGTAGGTTTGGTGTTCTTGGGTAGTCACTGCAAGTGTAAGGACTATTGAGAAGGAAAAGAGCTGTCAAAATGGTCAGAGTTGGAAACAAAATACATTCATCAGCAAAAATATTCACCAGAACTTTTCAGAAAGCAGAAGCTCAAGGGAATTGTAATAAAAGGTGCTTCAGGCATTAAACTGGCTTCATTTCTGGGGACTGCAGGCTGAGCACAGGAATTCTGGAGAATTGTGCTTTCATGTTAGGATGTGATGTTTGGCCTTTATCCTGCATGACTTTTTTCCAGGAGTGGAAGAAAAGTTGATTCCACCTCTTCTGTGAGGAGAGTAAGAACCAGTGAAGGATTCTGATAGAATGTTCAGCTCCAGTTCTTTAGAAAGAAACAGCTTTCCTGTAAACTGTGTGAAGTGTGTGTTTTAGAAGAGAGTGGTACTTGTTCATAATCAGTGCTGTGCATTGCTAATGAGTTCAAACAAAACCACCCAAAATGCTGCACCAGGTTCAAGCAGTGGAACATAACAGAAACTCTGCATTTCTGCCCAAGCTGGGACGTGCTGATTCTGATGTCTGTGTAGGGGTTATTGGTTTTTTGGGGCTGGGGGCAGCAGAGCCCTCCACTGTGAGTCTCACCAGCTCTCTTGGCCTAATTCAGTCTTGCCTGCTCTCAGCTGATGAGGTGGAGGTGTTGGGAGGAATGGAGAGAACGTGGCATGGGAACTGCTCCTTAGGGATGAGGGCAGATCCAGACGAGAGAATCAGCACTGATGGTTAACCTG
This sequence comes from Oenanthe melanoleuca, assembly GCF_029582105.1. Lineage (NCBI taxonomy): Eukaryota > Metazoa > Chordata > Aves > Passeriformes > Muscicapidae > Oenanthe > Oenanthe melanoleuca. The sequence goes on along the minus strand of NW_026612979.1, from coordinate 5,146 downwards.
TGGTGCAATCTGTTTGCAGCTGGCTTTCATCTCAAAGTTAATATTGATAAAAGCTGGAGTTCTCTGATATCCTGGTTACCAGTTTAGCTGATAAAGCAGCCAATTGACTGATAGTATTATTTAAGTAGTAGTGAATGATTAAAGTAGCAGAATCTGGATTCTGTGTAAATAAAATGGTGTGGAAATAACTGATAGTGTGTACAAAAATGAGTGCCATAAAATAGTAAGTGCTTCAGGCTATCTTGTTTTGTTGTCTTCAATACATTATTTCTCCTGCTGAAGAGTGAATGATGTATGTAATTCACAGTGATTACTAGGTTTTATTGCATGTTGTGAAAGTCATGTCCATAGAAGTTCTGATTCCAAGTACGTGAGCAGCTCCATGGCTCAGGATTTACTGTTGGGAATCCTGAGTCACCCACAGGGTGAGGTGTGTTCCACTGACAGCTTCCCTCAGGCTTGGTTTGGAATATTGACCTTTGAGCTGAAGTCACAAAAACAAACTAATTCTGCTAATAAAGATGGAGCTCTAGATCAAGTTCCTGCCAGATCTTGGGGAATCTGAAAGGGATCATTGTTCCAGTGGGCTGGACCTGTTCACTGCATGGGCACTCTCTGTGTGCTCTTAGTTAAATACATATTTTCTTTTAGGAAATGAAGTAGTTTGAACATTCTGCATCGTTTCACTGAGCCTAAACTCTGTGTCTGTAATTAAAGGCTGTGTCACAACTTCTTTCTTTGTGCCTTTAAAGGCACAGGGAATTGTAACACGACTAGCACTGTAAAAACCTTAACCTGGAGATTCTTGGGACAGGAGAGATCTGCTCCTGCCTGTGCCTGTGGCCGTGCTGACACACTCAGTGTCTGCAGGAGAGCAGCACTGAGGGCACAGCTCCTTGCTTCAGAGCAGCTCTTGGGCTGGGTCCTGTCCTGCTGACTAAAGATGAGCTTGCTGCACAGGAAGAGCCAAGGGACTCTCATGTCTTCCAGCCTGGCTTAGCAGAGATGAGACAATTTCCTTCCCCTCCTCACTGTAAAAAAAGAAAAAGGAAAAAGAGTGGGCAGAGGATTTCTGGATTTCTGCTGTGGTTTGTGCTAGCTGCAGTCATGCCCTGTTCTGGATGTCCTCAGCTGCTGGGCAGCCATGGCACCGTTCCTCTTTCAGCATGCTGAGAGCTGATCTGAGTTTGGTTTTGTTTTATTTGCATGCACACAAGCACCCAGCTAACTCGGGCAGCCCTGGCTGGGATGGGGCTCTGAGGGAGGTTGAACACCCCCGTTTTTCCCACTGCAGCAGGACAACATCCCAGCAGTGCCACAGAGCCAGAGCAGCCTCTGCTGCTGTAATTGAAGGTTGGCAGTGCCAGGGACAAGGCTGGCAGAGGGATTATTGTGTGATAAGCAGAAAAACCTCACCAAGATGTGTAATACCAGGCTTGAAAGCCCTGATTCCTTCAGGTGAGCTTGTGATGCCCAGCATATTCAATACACATGAGCTGAGTGTATGGTTCTTATATTAATAATGTCTAGATAAAAAGTTTGGCAAGTTACACCATGAATCTTGTTTTTTGTTTTCCTCTCCTTTCTCCTATTTTTGTATGGGGTTTTAAACCCCTTCTGTCCAAGCTGGCTGACTTGTTTCAGACATTTGACTGTTATCTGCAGCCGTGTTTGCTCATGGCAGAGACTATTCATTGCAGTCTTAGAAAAAAATAAGAGTTAACTTTGTGTTGTAACCTGTTTATATTCCTAAGAACTGTCCCACATAGGTCAGATATCTTTAGGAACATCTTGTGACATGATACAAGTTACAAGTAATTACTGCTCTCCTGAAAGATGGGCAGCTGATTTTTTTAACCCATTTGAGGTGCATGTTTCATTATTGCAGAGGTTGTGGGTTAGCCAGAGAGAGCACACAGGAAGAAATCACTTAGTGCAGTTTCAAAATAGAAACTGGATCTTGTCAAGGCCCAGAACCTCTTTGTTTCAAGCTCCAGCAGCTCTGCCCTTGCTCAGCTGCATTGCAGAGCCAGACACTGAGTGTGTAACACACAAAAGCTGTGGCACACATTGGAGAAAAAAACACTCCAGAGGCTCAGTGCTGGCTGGAGTGAGTGCTGGGCACGTGGCTCAGGTGTCCAGTCCTGCTGCCTCACAGCCCCAAGGATGGCACTTCATCTCACATTTATTGTGTGCATCAAAATGAGTTTCTACGTGAAATTTTGTTTTAAAAGGTTATTGCAATTACTCCAGAAACCTCAGCTAGCAAAGGGAAATGATCCTTTGCTTCGGTGCTGGTCCCAGTCAGTGGGTTCTTTGTCACCAGCTGTCTCACCCCTGAAGCAGCCATCAGTCACTGTGGGTAATTTTGTAGCTGTGGGTAACTCTGGGTTTCCATTCTCAGCTGCATCATCTCCTACAGAGGGAAGCTGGGCAGGTTGTGATTAAAGAGACAGAACTGATTGTGTTCCCCTTTGCAGAGATCCCTTTGTGTGGGGTCTGTGTGGATCCCCTGGGCAGAACTGGGTGGGTTCTGGAGCCTGGCCGTGGGGCACCAGGAGGAGGAGGAGGAGGAGGGTGTCACTCTTGGGAGCCAAGTGACCCAGTACAGTAATTGCTGGTTTGCACTCAGCAGGTGGTGCTGGCACCATTATCTGTTCTCTGGGGACTGGGGATGCACTCCTCGTGCTGGCAGCTCCTGTGGGGCAGGGCCTGCCCAGGCTCTGCCCTGGCACTGCAGGGACGGTGGCACGGCCCGTCTGTGTCCCCATCTGTGTCCCCACGGGCGGGCACAGGGACAAAGGCAGCTCTGTCTGCCTGCCCTCTTGTCAGGGGCTCTCTTAAAGTTACAGCAGAGTTTGGCTGGAGGATGAAGTTTACCAGGTGGTGATTTTGTGGATGAGTGTTTGCTGCTGCTCAGCCAGGAGGGGACAGGAGCCCAGTTCCCTGGCATCTCCTTTGACTGCTGTGGCTGATGGGGTGTGCCGTGCTGGAGGCATCCCTGCATCCCAAGGTGCTCCTGGAGCAGGGAGTGGCCCCAAGGAGAGCTGTCTGCTGTGTGAGTGATGTGCCAGGCTTGCCAGGGGAGCTGCTGTGAGAGCCCAGGCTGCTCTGTCCCTGCAGTGTGGCACTGCAGACAGCACCTGTTGGAAACCTTACCTGCAGTGTGATGGAACTGCTGTAGTGATTCATTTGCTGTCCCAGCCCTGCTTGTGCACTCCCAGGTCCAGTTCTGACTGAAAGTTTCTCAGCTTTATTAGCCAATGATGAACTCTTCTTTTTTTGCTTTCAAGTTGCTATAGTTTATTCTTATTGAAATGTCCAGGGATTATTATTTTAGCTTGATAACTTGCCATAATATCAAACTCCTGCCTTCTCTGTACTGAAAGTCACTAAATGGGGACTGCAGGTGACTAAGGCGTCTTATTTTCATAAGCATGTAAGTGACAAACAGCTTTGGCATAATGATATTTAGACAACAAGATTTTTTTCTGTGTGGAGTTGGCCACACCAACCCTTTAGTTCCACCAGTACATACAGTCACTGATTAAACATGATTGTACTTCTCAGTGATGTTACACAATAGCATCAAGTTATTTAATAACATCTTATCCTGGTTTCTTCCTCTCCAGAGACTCCAACTGAATTTTACAGTAAATACAAAACTTTGTATACTTCAATGTGAGACTTCCAGGTTACAATTTAATCATCCTATCTATGCAAAGCTGAGCTTACACTGGGCTCATAGAATTTTGGTGTGGTCCAACTTTTAATGGTAAATGTGCACAGCAGGTTTGTCTCCTTCCGTGGGCCCCAGGAGCAGCCTGGCCACGGGAAGTGGTTCCAGAGTCACCCACAAGAGCAGAGCTTCCAGGTTGTCTTTGTTTGACTGAAGCAGTGAGGAGGGAGAGGGCCTTTCCTGGGTCACAAACCCTCCCCATTCCCTGCTTGCTGAGCAGGACACCCGTGGCACAGAGCTGCCCTGTGTCCCTGGTGGGTTTGGGGCAGTTGTTTGTCTCTCTAGGGAGAGGCCCTGCTGTGCCTGGGAGTGCCCACACAGAGGGTCACCAGTGTGGGGAAATGGGGCAGGCAGCACTTCCAGCAGATGTGTGTGGCTGTTTGCTTGGATACTGCTGGGAGTCCATTTGTGCACCTTTGGGCTTCCTGTGTGCTGGTCTCCCTTCCTTCCTTCCTTCCTCATTCTGCAGTTTCATTTGCAAGCTGAAAAACCTCAATGTTCTGAGCAGTCCTGCAGCTCGTGTCCTTCCTCCCTCCTCCTGGGGATAACCCTGCTGGGCTGATCCTCACCCCTCTCACTGAGCTGGAGGAAATGTGTGTGGATCAGCACTTCCCTGGTGCTGGTGAGTGTTGGATCCACCTTTGGCAGTTCTGCACCTGGGCTGGGGTTATCTGGCTTTTTCTGGCTGTGGTTAACACCTCACCCGTGCTCAGGGCTGTGCATCTGCTCTCACCCTCCCAGCCTCGATCACAGAGCATCAGGATCTTCTTCCACCTTTGGGCAGCAGCTGCACTGCTGTGCCTGGTCCTTGCCATGCTGGTGTGGGGGTGCTGAGCCCAGCCCATCACTGGGATGTCCCCTTTGGGCCCAGGGACAGGACACACACCCAGTGTCACCGTGCTGGTTATGGGGGTGCTGAGCCCAGCCCATCACTGGGATGTCCCCTTTGGGCCCAGGGACAGGACACACACCCAGTGTCACCGTGCTGGTTATGGGGGTGCTGAGCCCAGCCCATCACTGGGATGTCCCCTTTGGGCCCAGGGACAGGACACACACCCAGTGTCACCGTGCTGGTGTGGGGAACCCCAGCACAGCTCTGCTCTTTTGTTGCAGCCCATCCTGCACAAGCACAGAGCAGCACACCCTGCTGCAGACAGCTGGAAGAAGATTGCTGGCACTTAGGTTTTTCCCCAATTGCTTCAGTACAATGCACTGCTCCAGGCACCCTCCATTCTTCCCTTTACCAGCTGACAGCAAAGCAACACGAGGAGCATCTATTGAGCTGTCAGTATTGTGCCTCAGTTTGTGTTGCTGCTCCTGCAGTTATTTCACTGGGGTGATGCAGCAGCTGGAGGCAGGCAGGCTAATGGGGCATTACCTCAGTGACAATGGCATTTGAGTAGCTGC
>NW_026612978.1:0-24960 GCF_029582105.1 Oenanthe melanoleuca | reverse complement strand
CACTGACACGGGCTGGGATCTGGATTTGGGGTCTGGGATCCAGGGTGGGATGGGAGCTGGATCTTGGATCCAGGGTGGGATGGGAGCTGGGATGGGACTGAGGCCCTGAACCACTCTGGGCAAGGCCATGGCCGTGGGCACGGCAGTGATGGGTTCCTGTGGCACCTGGCCAGTGCCAGCCTGGCACAGCCACACTGACACGGGCTGGGATCTGGGGTCTGGGATCCAGCTTTGGGATCCAGGATGGATTCTGGGATCCAGGATCTGAGTTTGGGATCCAGGATCCAGCTTTGGGATCTGGATTTGGGTTGCAGGATCCAGGCCTGGAATCCAGGGTCTGGGTTTGGGATCCAGAATCCAGCTTTGGGATCCCATCTAGGTCTGATATGGGTTTGGGATCTGTGATCCATCTCTGGGATCTGGAATATGGGTTTAGGATCCAGCATCCATCTTTGGGATCCAGAATCTGGGTTTGGGATTGAGAATTTGGGTTTGGGATCCGTGATCCATCTTTGGGATCTGGGTTTGGGATCCAGAATCCATTGTTGGGATCCATGATCCATCTTTGGGATTCAGAATCTGGGTTTGGGATTGTCTGGGTTTGGCATCCAGAATCCATCATTGGGATCCAGAATCCATCATTGGAATCCAGAATATGGGTTTAGGATCCAGAATTAATCTTTGGGATCCAGGATCCATCGTTGGGATCTCGGTTCTGGGTCTGGGATCTGGGATCCAGAATCCACAGTTGGGATCCAGAATCCACAGTTGGGATCCAGAATCCATCATTGGAATCCAGAATATGGGTTTAGGATCCAGAATTCATCTTTGGGATCCAGGATCCATCGTTGGGATCTCGGTTCTGGGTCTGGGATCTGGGATCCAGAATCCACAGTTGGGATCCAGAATCCACAGTTGGGATCTGTGATCCAGGTTTGGGATCTGTGATCCAGGTTTGGGATTCAGAATCTGGGTTTGGGATTGTCTGGGTTTGGGATCCAGGATCCACCTTTGGGATCCAGGACCCACCTTTGGGATCCGTGATCCATCTTTGGGGTCAGGGATTTGGGTTTAGGATCCAGAATCCATCGTCGGGATCCAGAATCTGGGTCTGGGATCCAGAATCCATCTTTGGGATCCAGGATCCATCATTGGAGATCATTGGGATCCAGAATCCATATTTGGGATTCAGAATCTGGGTTTGGGATTATCTGGGTTTGGGATCCAGGATCCACCTTTGGGATCCAGAATCCATCGTTGGGATCCGTGATCCAACTTTGGGATCTGGGTTTGGGATTCAGAATCCATTGTTGGGATCCAGAATCAGTTTGGGATCCAGGATCCATCTTTGTGATCCATGATCTGGGTTTGGGATCCAGGATCCATCTTTGGGATCCATGATCTGGGTTTTGGATCCATGATCTGGGTTTGGGATCTGGGTTTGGGATCCATGATCTGGGTTTGGGATCTGGGTTTGGGATCCAGGATCCACCTTTGGGTTCCATGATCTGGGTTTTGGATCCATGATCTGGGTTTGGGATTATCTGGGTTTGGGATCCAGGATCCACCTTTGTGATCCCACCTGTGTCTGCCCCCTGCCCTCCCCGGGCTGAGCCCCCACCCCCCTGCCCCCCCCGCCCATCCCCCAGGACTGACCTCCCCCCAATTTGTGTTTCCTGGTGACTTTTCTACCCCCCAGCTGCCGAGCCTGGTGGGATTTTCTAATTTCATATCAGCTGACGAGGTTTGCTTGGCTTTTATATCCCAACCCCTCCTCAAAGAGGGGGGGCCTGGGGCTCTTTGTACTAATGGGAAAGGCTGTGAGTTAATTAATACAGAGCATTAATGATCACTGTGTATGTAATGATTCCTTTCAGCACCCTGAGCATCCAGAAAAGCAAAAAAAACACAAAAAAAAAGGATAAAAAAAAAAAAAAATCCCCCCCCTTCCCATTGTTTTTGTGTAGCTCTCCTAACACACTTCTTTATTTTACTACAGAAATTATTTTAGAGGTTTTTTTGTATAGATCCTATTTAGTAGAGTCTGTTTCTAAAACAAAACAAAACAAAAAAACACCCAAAAAAAAATGGATGATGATGATAATAATAATAACTGTATTTCCATAAACGGTGTAATTTTTTCAGTGTAGCTGCACCTCTGTTGTACAATAGAGAAATTTTTATAATCAGCCCAAATGTGATTCCTCAAAGATGCTTTTCCCAAATTCCCCAACCCCACAACTCCAAGGTGCTTCGGAGAAAGAGAGGAAAAAAAAAAAAAAAAAACAAACCCCAGAGTCTCTGGAAAAATTTCTGGATTTAATTTATTTTTAGGGCTTTTTTTGTTGTTATTTTTGGTTTTTTTTTTTTTAACTTTATTTCCCTTTTCCCAGTTTCTCTTGAGCTGTTGGGGTCACATATTCCTGCTGGATGTGGATTCAGGGAATTTTATTGGGATGGAGATTTTGTCCTGGGAAATTTGGGAAATCCAGGAGAAAAGCAGGATCTGCCAGCAGGGGGAAGTGAAGTGTCCAGAGCCAGGCCAGGGTTGGGTTTGGGGCAGGATTTGGGTTTTTCTGTGGGATTGGGAAATTCAGGGATGAACCCAGTGCTGCTCTCAGGATTTAGGGAATTCCTGGAGAAGGGAATGTAATAAGATTAGAGAATTCCTGGAATTCCTGGGGAGAGGAATTCAGTGGGATCAGAGAATTCCTGGAATTCTGGAAATGGGGAATGCAGAGGGATCAGGGAATTCCAGGAATTCCTGGGAATGGGGAATGTAATGAGATCAGAGAATTCCTGGAATTCTGGGAATGCAAAGGGATCAGGGAATTCCTGGAATTCTGGAAATGGGGAATGCAGAGGGATCAGAAAATTCTTGGAATTCCTGGAGAGAGGAATTCAGTGGGATCAGAGAATTCCTGGAATTCCTGGAGAAGGGATTGTAATGAGATCAGGGAATTCCTGGAATTCTGGGAATGGGGAATGCAGAGGGATCAGGGAATTCCTGGAATTCTGGGAATGCAGTGGGATCAGGGAATTTCTAGGAATTCCAGGAATCCAGGATGGTTTTTAGGGTCAGAGTTGGGGATTTTTGCTGTTCCCATGGGAATTCCCCCATTCCAAGGGCTGGAATTCCAAGGGATCCCTCAGCTGGATTTTCTCCCCCCTGGATCCAGGAATTCTCTCCCCCTCTGGAGCAGTGCCTGGGAATTCCCTTTTTTCCTGGGAATTCCACTTTTCCCACCCCAATTCCCAATTCCCAGTCCTGGTTTTTGGGATTCATTTTTAGCCAGAAAATGCAGAATTCTCCCCCAGGACGAAGCTGGGCTGGGAAAACCTCTGGAATTTTCTCCTCCCTGGATGATTTCCCAATCCTGGACTTGGGTTTTCCATAACATTGGGAACTTTGGGGCCGTTTTGGGCCCCAAAATCTCATTTTTGGCTGAGCTGATGAAAGAAATGACTTTTTACAAACCATTTTCTGCAGAATATTTCAATCCTTCTCTTCCCTCCTGGCAGGAAAAATTCCAACCCTGAATTCCCAACCCTTGCAATTCCCTGGAATTCTCTTTATTCCACCCCTGCAACCTCCAGCAGTGCCACAATTTCCTGCTCAGACCTGGGATAATCTGAATTTTAAACACTGAAAAAACCCAATTTTTCCATCCATTATTTGTATTCTAGGTTTTACCAATTAATTTTATTTTTCCTTCTCAATAAATTCTCCAGGATTCCAGGCTGCTCTTCCAAGAATTCCAGAATCTGGGAAATTTTTTTTTTTTTTTTTTTTTTTTTTTTCCTGTTCTTCAGCTCCGCTCTGTATCGGATCATTCTGAGAATTTATGAACTTCCTTTCTGTGGAAGAAGAATTAAAAATTCCAACCCCTCTTCCCGGTCTGGCCGTGCTGTGAGATGCTGGGAGGGCGGGGTGGGATTTATTCCAGATAAAAAAAAAAAAAAAAAAAGGAAAAAAAAAGAAAAATTTGGTTTAAAGCACAGGGAATTCAAGGCTGGGATTTGTTGTGGTTTCTTAATCGTTGGATTTCCAATTTTTGGAGGGTTCCCCCCCAAATTGACCATGGAATTTTATCCACCCACTGGGAATGTTGTTTTAACAGAAATCCTGGATTTTGGAGCAGTTCTGGTGCAGCAGGAGGGGAGTGGCTGCAGCTGGGAATTCCCTGAGCTGCAGGAATTCTTTTGGGAATTCTCATTTCCCTCTGAACTCCTGAAGGGCTCTGGGGGCTCTGATCCCATGAGATTCCCAAATTTTGGGGATGCTGCAGGAGCGGAGGGACAAAATCCCAAAATCCGAGACAAAATCCCAAAATCCTGGATAAACCTGGATCCTGGGCCCGGGATCTGCGGGAATTCCAGGGGTTGGGAAGAGGCTCCCGCGGTTTTCCAGGATCTGGCCCGGGCTCTGTCCTCGCCTGCTCTCTGCAGTGGAAAATCACCGGGAGCGTCCGGGCCAAATTCCCGGGGCTGGGATGAGGCTGAGTCTGGATCTGGGATGGGTCCGGAATAATCTCGGGATGAGCCTGGGATGGGTCTGGGATGGATTTGAGACGGGACCGGGAAGAGTCCGGAATGATCCCAGGATGGGTTTGGGATGATCCCGGGATGTGTCCGGAATGATTTCGGGATGATTCCAGAATGGGACCGGGAAGAGGCCAGAATTATCCCGGGATGGGTTTGGAATGATCCCAGGATGGGTCCGGGATAATCCCAGAACAATCCCAGGATGGGTTTGGAATAATCCCAGAACAATCCCGGGATGGGTCTGGAATGATCCCAGAACAATCCCGGGATGGGTCTGGAATAATCCCAGGACAATCCCGGGATGGGTTTGGAATAATCCCAGGACAATCCCGGGATGGGTCCGGGATAATCCCAGGACGATCCCGGGATGGGTCTGGAATAATCCCAGGACAATCCCGGGATGGGTCTGGAATGATCCCAGGACAATCCCGGGATGGGTCCGGGACAATCCCAGGACAATCCCGGGTGGTCTGTGCCCCGCCGGATCCCCGTGGGGAATTCGCCCTTTGGAATCTGCACTCGGAGCGCGGCTGGAGCGGCTCCAGCGGCGGGGAAAGGTCCGGGGGGAACCGGGAGCGAATCCCAGAGCCCGGGATGAGGAGGGGATAAAAAACACTTCCCTAAAAGAATTCCCTAAATCACTTCCCTAAAACAATTCCCTAAAACAATTCCCTAAAACAATTCCCTAAAACAATTCCCTAAAACAATTCCCTAAAACAATTCCTTTAAAGAATTCCTTTAAAGAATTCCCTAAAACAATTCCCTAAAAGAATCCCCTAAAACAATTTCCTAAAAGAATTCCCTAAAACAATTCCCTAAAACACTTCCCTAATAGAATTCCTTAAAAGAATCCCCTAAAAGAACCCCCTAAAACAATTCCCTAAAAGAATCCCTTAAAATAATCCCCTAAAAGAATTCCTTAAAACAATCTCTTTAAAGAATCCCCTAAAAGAATTCCCTAAAACACTTCCCTAAAACAATTCCCTAAAACACTTCCCTAAAAGAATTCCTTTAAAGAATTCCCTAAAAGAATTCCCTAATAGAATCCCCTAAAACAATTCCCTAAAACAATCCCTTTAAAGAATTCCCTAAAAGAATTCCCTGAAACAATCCCTTTAAAGAATTCCCTAAAAGAATTCCCTGACCCTCCCCAGGCGGCGCCGGCGGGGCAGGGTCGGCACCGGGAAGCTCCGAGCTCCTCTCCGCCACCGAATTTTCCCAAAAAGAGGAAAATCCCGAGTTTTTGGGACTGGGGCTCCGGCACAGCCGGGACAACGTGGCAGCGCCAGGCTCCAGCTCCAGCGGGAGCCAAACCCGCGGCTCTTCCCGACCTTTGGAATCCCGGCCGCGCCTTTCCATTCCTGCACATTTTAATTAAAACCCAGCGCTAAACCCCGATCCCCGCTGGGCTTTTTGGGTTGTTTCATTTTAATTTTGGCGTTCCCCAGCCCAGCCGGTGCCGCCCGTGTTTCCCGGGGCGCTGTCGCGATATTTTTATCTCGGCGGCTCCTGCGGCCCCCGCGATAGCGGCGGGGCTCGGGCGGGGCTCGGGGCGCTGGCACCGCCACCCTGCAATTCCCGTCCCGAATTAGCGCCGGCCCCGCGCCCCGCCCGGGCGGCCCCGCCGTTATTTTGGGGACAATTCGGGCGTTTTGCTCAGTCGCGGCCGCGGCGCCGCGTGTGGTTTTGGGGGCAGAACCTTCGCTCCCCCCGAGGGTTGGGTTACACAAGCCCGGCGCGGCGCGGGGGGGCGGAGGGAAATCGGGATTTTTGTTGTTTTTTGCCCGATTTGGCAACTTTGGGCAGCGGGGCGGGGGCGGCGGCGGGACCGGCGCTCGGGAAGGGGCGTGGCCTGGCGTGGCCCCGCCCCTCCGCGGCGGGGAAGCTGCGCTGCTATTGGCTGAGCCGCTGATGACGTAACCGCACTGCGGCGGCTCCGCGTGGCCCCGGTGGCGTCGCTTTAAAGGGGCCGCGCTCGCGGCAGCGCCGGCGGCGGCACCGGCTCCGAACCGGCACCGAACCGGCTCCAAACCGGCACCGGAGCGGCACCGGAGCGGCCCCGAGCCCGGGCTGCCCCAGCGCCGCCCCCGCACACTCCGGCACCGGGGAGGACCGGGCGATCCCGGCAGGTTCCGACCCGGTAAGGAGGCGAGAGGCGGCACCGCAGCGCTACCGGGAGATGCCGGATCTGCCACCGGTCCTCCCATGCCGGACCCTGCCGGGATCGGTTGGTGCCGGTACCGGGGGTCTCCGCCCGGCGGGATCCTGCCGGCAGCGCAGCGGACGGTGCCGGTACCGGGGGGTGCCGATACGGTGGGACCCTGCCGGTACCGGGGCGGCTCCTGCCGGTACAGGGGGGTCCCGATCCGGTTGGACCCTGCAGGGACTGGGGCGATCCCCCCCGGCTGGACCTGCCGGTACCGGGGTTGCCGATACGGTCGGACCCTGCCGGTACCGCCGCGGCTGCTGCCGGTACCGGGCACGGAGCGGCCGCGACTCAGCCCCGCCGGTACTGGGAGCAGCCGCGGAGCTCGGGAGGGGCTGTGCCGGTACCGGAGCCCGGTGACACCGGGCGAGAGGCCCCGCTGGGATCGGGGATCCGGGGCTGGACCCCCCGAACCGGTTCTGGGGCCGAACCGGGGCTGCGGGAAAAACAAACCCCGGGAGCAGCCGGAGCAGCGCGGTCACCCGAGGTGACCCGGGAGGTTCTGCCCGTTCCCGTTCCCGGGAATTCGGGGGAAAACGGAGCCGGGAGGGGACGGGGGGACCCCGGAGCGCTCCTTCCCGGGGGTTCCCCGTTAATTCCCGCATTTCCTCCGGTTTCGGGGCTCGGGGCCGCTCCTGGTCCCGGTTCTCCCCTCGTGCCTTTTGGGGCTGCGGGATTCTCCCCGCTCGGTTTCCCGGGAATTCTGTCCCGGGAATTCTGGAATTCGCTCCAGGGTTGAAGTTGAGTTTGAGTTAAAAACCCGAATATTTAACTCAAATCGTCTTTGAGGTTAAAAACCTCCGAACCGGGCGCGATCAGAGGGTGCCGCGGGAGAGCGCCGCGTTCCCGGGAATTCTCCCGCTATCCCGGGATTTCTCCCGCTGTCCCGGGAATTCTCCCGCTATCCCGGGAATTCTCCCTCTATCCCGGGAATTCTCCCTCTGTCCCGGGAATTCTCCCCCTATCCCGGGAATTCTCCCCCTATCCCGGGATTTCCAGGCTCGCTCCTGCCCCGGTGCCGGTACCGGCTCCCCCCAAACCCCGAAATTCGGGGCACAAACCGCGCCAGGAAAGGATTCCCAGCAATTCCCCGGCGTTTTCCGACCCTCATCCCAAACTCGGGGAGTTGAAACCTTTATTCCTGAGCAATTTATTTTTATTTTCCGTCCCGACTCTCAGGCTGCACTTATTAATTTTTTTTTTTTTTTTTTTTTTTTTTTTTTGTGTCCCATCCCGGAGCAGGAATCGGGATCCCGCCGGGATTTCCCTTCCCGCTGGGTGCGGATTAATTTATCTCCGGGACATTTCCTAAATCACTTTTTCCCCCCTCCCGTGGGATCAGGGTCATGGTGGAACCGGGAATTCCAGACCCAGGGGATGGTTGAGCTCTGGGTTGGGATTTTCTTTTCCTTATCCCAAATATTTTGGGTTTTGTGGGATTCCAGGTGTCTCAGAGGATTTACATCCCGAAATTACCCACCTGGGATTCAATCCCGAAATAACACGTGAATCGCACTTTTGGGACCGGTTTTTGGGGCGGGTTTGGAGCTGATTTTGGGGTGATTTTGGAGCTGATTTTGGGGCGGTTTGGGAGCCGATTTTGGAGCTGATTTTGGGACCGTTTTGGGGCGGTTTAGAGCCGATTTTGGAGCTGATTTTGGGGCCGTTTTGGGCCGATTTTGGGGCCGTTTTGGGGCGGTTTGGAGCCTATTTTGGAGCCGATTTTGAGGCAGTTTTGGGCCGATTTTGGGGGAGCATCTCCTGCGGCCGCATCTCGGGGATGCTCCGGCGATTTGGGGCCGGGATTGTCCCGCTGATCCCTGGAAATCGCTCAGAAATCCCCCGGGATTTTATCTCCAGGAGAGGCGGCTCCACCTCTCACCTCACCCGCCCCAAAACCCCAAATTCCGTCCCTGGACCTTTTCCTACCCCACAAACCCCAAACCCTCGGCCCGGAGGAGTTTTTGGGGCGGTTTCCCCCCTGGCCCGGTGTCCCCGCTGTCCCCAGGCCACCCCGGGGCTTTTTTCACCACAAACTCCCAAATTATTTTCTCTTTCCTGTTTAGTCCCAATTTTTTTTTTCCATCTCTCCCACTTTGGAAACCGCTCCCAGCCTGGCTGTGACTTTATTTTGTCTACAAATAAACCCTCAAGTTTTGGATTTTTTTTTTTTTTTTTTTTTTTTTTTTTTTTAGCAAAGAAACACCCAGTGTGTGGTTCCAGGCCTCACAAAATAATAATAATAAAAAAAAGATTTTTCCAAAATTTCCAGCCCAGCTCCGTTTCCCTGCGCCAGGTGCCGCCGCAGCCGCGGTTTTTATTTTTTTTTTTTTTTTATTCCAGCAGAGTCATGGATCGTGTTTGTTCCCAAAATAGTTGGGAGCCGGGCTCTGCTCCAGCCAAATCCCCCAGAAATCACCTTCAGCCGCAAAACTTCCTGCAGCTCCGGCAAATCACGGGGATTGGGGCCCGGCTCCAATTCCCGATTTTCCAGCGCTTTTTTTTTTTTTTTTTTTTTTTTTTTTTTGGGACCACCAGGGGTCGGCAGAATTCCAGGAGAATTTCTGCATCCAGAGGAGCAGCTCGGGCTGATCGCGGTGCAGGAAAATCGAGGGGATTTGGAGCAGGGCCGCTCTTCCCGGCGTTTTTTATTCTTCCCGTTTCTTTTTTAAATTTGTTTGTTTGATTTTTTTTTTCCCCCTGTTCCCTTTTTTTTTGCTGCTCGCGGGGTTTTTTTTTTTTTTTTTTTGCTCTTCCCGGAGATTTTTTTTTCCTGTTCTTGGGGTTTTTTTGCTCTTCCCGGAGTTTTTTTTGCTATTCCCTTTTTTTTTTTTTTTTTGCTATTCATTTTTTTTCTCTTCAAGCTTTTATTTCTGTTCTCGTTTTTTAGTTTTGGGGTTTTTTTTTTTGGTTTTTTTTCTGTTCCCCCTCTGCCCTCACGGAGGATTAGGAGGGATCAGAAGCTTTAAGCGGCCTCTGCTCTCCTCTAATTCCTCCCAGAAGTTCCTGAACTCGGGAATATCCCGGGAAAACCCCTCGGGATTGACGGAATTCCCTTTTTTCTGCCCCGCAGCCCCGAGCCCGGCGATGCTGCCAGCATGAGGAGGTGCTGCCAGGCCGTGGGGCTGCCATGCCTGTTTAAGGTCAGTGCCACTGTCACCTCTGCCACCCCCCAAATTCCGAATTCCGCCCAGGCCGGGGGGGTTTGGGGGTTGGGGGATCCCCAGGGATCATCCAGGACACCCCAAAATCGCGGATTTGGGAATGGGATCGTTCCCTGGGGAGCTTCTTCCACCTTCTGGGGGGAACTTCTCCCTAAAATCCCACCTGGGCTGTCACCCCCTGTCCCCAAGGTGGCACAGAGGTGACACAGGAGGGCCGGGCTGAGCTGCCACCACCTTCCCTGGTGTCCCTCCCACCAGCTGTGTCCCCGCCGTCCCAGCTGTCCCCCCTCTGTCCCCACTGTCCCCCTCTGTCCCCACTGTCCCCCTCCTGCCCCCCCCGTCCCACCCTGTCCCCCCTGTCCCAGCTGTCCCCAGCTGTCCCCTCCTTGTCCCAGCTGTTCCCCCCTCTGTCCCCCTCCTGTCCCCCCTGTCCCCAATGTCCCCCCCTGTCCCAGCTGTGTCCCCCCCACCCAAGCTGTTCCCCCCCGTCCCTCCTGTCCCCAATGTCCCCCCCCCGTCCCAGCTGTCACCCCTGTCCCCAGGGTGGCTCAGGAGGACCAGGCTGAGCTGTCCCCCCCATCCCAGCTGTGTCACCCCTGTCCCCACTGTCCCCTCCTTGTCCCAGCTGTCCCCCCTTCTGTCCCCACTGTCCCCTCCTGTTCCATCTGTGTTGTCCCCCCCATCCCAGCTGTCCCCTCCTGTCCCAGCTGTCCCCCCGTGTCCCCACTGTCCCCCCCCATCCCAGCTGTGTCCCCCCCTATCCCAGCTGTCCCCCCTGTCTCCAGCTGTCCCCTCTGTCCCCCCTGTCCCCTCTGTCCCCCCTGTCCCCTCTGTCTCCAGCTGTCCCCTCTGTCCCCCCTGTCCCCCGTGTCCCCCCTGTCCCCTCTGTCCCCTCCAGGTGTGCTCTGGCTCTGAGGCCGCCCGGCTGATCCGAGCCCGGTAATTCCCTGAGCCGGGGCCGGAGCACAGTGACCTGGGCCGGGATTAGCGGCGCAGGATGAGGGGTTAGGCCGGGCCTGGCACGGGGGATTAACCCCTGCAGGCCCAGCTGGGCTGATCCGCCCGGGCTCAGGTAGCCCCGGGTGGGCAGGGCTGGACTGGGGCTCGGGGTAGGGCGGGGTCTGTCCTGTGCTCCCTGGGCAGAGCCCCACACCCCAATAAAAATGGGGTCAGAGCCCCACACCCCAATAACAGCGGGGTCATAGCCCCCAAACCCCAATAACAGCGGGATCTGTGCCCCACACCCCAATAAAAATGGGGTCAGAGCCCCACACCCCAATAACAGTGGGGTCAGTGACTCCAAACCCCAATAACAGCGGGATCTGTGCCCCACACCCCAATAAAAATGGGGTCAGAGCCCCACACCCCAATAACAGCGGGGTCAGTGACTCCAAACCCCAATAACAGCAGGATCTGTGCCCCACACCCCAATAACAGCGGAATCTCTCCTGCCTGGCTGAAGCCCCCACACCCCAATATCGCTGGGGTCGGTGCCCCACACCCCAATACCGGCAGGATCCGGGCCCCACACCCCAATACCGCTGGGGACCGTGCCCCACACCCCAATACCGGCAGGGTCGGTGCCCCACACCCCAATACCGGCAGGGTCGGTGCTCACACACCCCAATACCGGCAGGGTCGGTGCCCCACACCCCAATACCGCTGGGGTCGGTGCCCCACACCCCAATACCGGCAGGGTCGGTGCTCACACACCCCAATACCGCTGGGGTTCGAGCCCCACACCCCAATACCGGCAGGATCCGTGCCCCACACCCCAATACCGGCAGGGTCGGTGCCCCACACCCCAATACCGCTGGGGTCGGTGCTCACACACCCCAATACCGGCAGGGTCGGTGCCCCACACCCCGATACCGGCAGGGTCGGTGCTCACACACCCCAATACCGCTGGGGTTCGAGCCCCACACCCCAATACCGGCAGGATCCGTGCCCCACACCCCAATACCGGCAGGGTCGGTGCCCCACACCCCAATACCGCTGGGGTCGGTGCCCCACACCCCAATACCGGCAGGATCCGTGCCCCACACCCCATCACCCTCCCGCCCCCGCAGGGTGTGGGCATGGCCGGGCCGCCCCCGCCGCGCTTCCTGCTGGTGTTCGACTTCGACGAGACGATCGTGGACGAGAACAGCGACGACTCGGTGGTGCGGGGCCGGGCGCTGCCCGAGCCGCTGCGGCAGAGCCCCCGCGGCGGCGCCTACAACGAGCACATGCAGCGGGTGCTGGGCTGGCTGGGCGAGCAGGGCGTTCGCCCCGCCGACTTCCGAGCCGTCTACGAGAACATCCCGCTGTCCCCGGGCATGGCCGAGCTCTTCCAGTTCCTCTCCAAGCACCACGAGCTCTTCGAGCTGGTGCTGCTCTCCGACGCCAACACCTTCGGCATCGAGGCCAAGCTGCGGGCGGCGGGGCTGCGCTCGCTCTTCCGAAAAATCTTCAGCAACCCGGCCAGCATCGACCGCCGCGGCTTCCTGACGCTGGGGCCGTACCACAGCCACCAGTGCCCGCGGTGCCCGGCCAACATGTGCAAGAGGAAGATTCTCAGCGAGTACCTGCAGCAGCGGGCGCGGGAGGACGCGGAGTTCCAGCGCGTGTTTTACGTGGGGGATGGAGCCAATGATTTCTGTCCCGCCGGGATTCTGACGGCGGCCGACGTGGCTTTTCCCAGGAAGGGATATCCCATGCACAGGCTGATCCAGGAGAGCCAGGAGAAGCAGCCCGGGGCGTTCCAGGCCGCCGTGGTGCCGTGGGAGTCGGCCACGGAGGTGGCGCGGTACCTGCAGGAGACGCTCAGGAGGAAATGCTGAGGGATTTCGGGATTTTGGGATTCGGGGTTTGGGGTTTGGGATTCGCGGCTCCCCGCTCAGCGCTGCTCGCTTGGCATCGCTGCTGCGATGTTCTCCTGCCTTTGCCAGCGCTGCTCCCCCGGAATGAAGCACTTTCTGCAGGCGCCCGGCCCTGCTGAGCTGCGGGGGCAAAACCGGAGAGAAACCGGACCCTGGGGCTAAACCGGACCCTGGAGCTAAACCGGACCCTGGGGCTAAACCGGATCCTGGAGCTAAACCGGATCCTGGAGCTAAACCGGATCCTGCAGCCAAAACCGGACCCTGGAGCTAAACCGGACCCTGGAGCTAAACCGGACTCTGGAGCTAAACCGGACCCTGGAGCTAAACCGGATCCTGGAGCTAAACCGGACCCTGGAGCTAAACCGGATCCTGCAGCCAAAACCGGATCCTGGAGCTAAACCGGATCCTGGAGCTAAACCGGATCCTGCAGCCAAAACCAGATCCTGGAGCCAAAACCGGACCCTGGAGCTAAACCGGACCCTGGAGCTAAACCGGACCCTGCAGCCAAAACCGGATCCTGGAGCTAAACCAGATCCTGGAGCTAAACCGGATCCTGCAGCCAAAACCGGACCCTGGAGCCAAAACCGGATTCTGGAGCCAAATTTGGTCCCTGGAGCCAAAACCGGATCCTGCAGCCAAATCTGGACCCTGCAGCTAAAACTGAACCTTGCAGCCAAAACTGGACCCTGGGGCTAAACCGGACCCTGCGGCCACAGCCGGACCCTTCACCTTCTCCCACCGACGGGGATTTTCTGGTGGAGTTGTTGCTCCTTTTCCCTTTTGACCTCGAGAAAGAATTCCTAAAAATTCAGAAGCTGTGGCTCCCCGTGGGGTGGGCACGTCCTGGCTCCTGCCATCCTCCCCCTGGCCTGCCTGGCCCTGGGCTCCTCCTCCCTTCCTGATCCCACCGGGAATTCGGGCTGGGAAATCCCTGATCCCACCGGGAATTCTGGATGGGAAATCCCTGATCCCACCGGGAATTCTGGATGGGGAATCCTTAATCCCACTGGGAATTCTGGATGGGAAATCCCTGATCCCACTGGGAATTCTGGGTGGGAAATCCTTAATCCCACCGGGAATTCTGGATGGGATATCCTTAATCCCACCGGGAATTCTGGATGGGGAATCCTTGATCCCACGGGGAATTCTGGATGGGAAATCCCTGATCCCACTGGGAATTCCGGATGGGAAATCCCAGCTCCACCCCGCCCCGAGCCTTGCTCTGGGATTCGCTGTTCCCAGGACTTTTTTCTCGGGATCGAACGTGCCGGGAGCAGCAGGAAAGTTTTGGGAAGGCGGCGGAGCCTCTCCAGCCCCACATCCCCTCCCCTGTCCGTGCCCCCCTCCCCTCCGCAGTATTAATTACCCCGTCATTAATTAACCCTTCTAATTGCACTCTGCTCTCTGGGGCTGGCTCCTCCTGGGTTTATCCTGGATTTTTCCTGGATTTATCCACAGCCTTACCGGCCCCCGAGGGTGGCCCCGACTCCTCCGAATCCCCGGAACCCCAAAGCCCAGCAGGAAATAAAACCAAAGCAGCCCCAAATTGTTCCCCCTCTTCTCCATCCCCTCTCCTTTGTTCTTCCTCCTCCTCCTGTTGACTGTGTGGAACTCAAAGCCATGGAATTAAAGATACAAATCTGTGTATTATAAATTTCTGTATTGCTGGGAAACAGCCCCGAGCTGCAGAAAGACGAGCCCCGAATTTCGGGGTTTCTGTTCCTCGGGCTGCTGGAATTTTGGGGGATGTTGGAGCAGCAGGGCATGAGCAGGGGAAGATTTGGGGTGAGGGTTTGGGGCTGGAGCATCCCTGGAGCGGGTAAAAGTCGGAATTCCCGGCAAAAGCTGAAATTCCCGACTCCAAAAGCCGGAATTCCCAGTGCTCCAAAAGCTGAAATTCCCAGTGCTGCAAAAGCTGAAATTCTCTGTTTCAAAAGCCGGAATTCCAGACTCCAAAAGCTGAAATTCCCAGCTCCAAAAGCTGAAATTCCCAGTGCTGCAAAAGCTGAAATTCCCGGCTCCAAAAGCTGAAATTTTCAGCTCCAAAAGCCGAAATTCCCGGCTCCAAAAGCCGAAATTCCCGGTTCCAAGAGCTGAAATTCCCGACTCCAAAAGCCGGAATTCCCGGCTCCTAAAGCTGAAATTCCCGGCTCCAATAGCCGAAATTCCCAGCTCCAAAAGCTGAAAATCCCGGCTCCAAAAGCTGAAATTCTCAGCTCCAAAAGCCGGAATTCCCGGCTCCAAGAGCCGAAATTCCCGACTCTAAAAGCCGAAATTCCCAGCTCCAAAAGCCGAAATTCCCGGCTCCAAAAGCTGAAATTTTCAGCTCCAAAAGCCGAAATTCCTGCGCATTTCTGCGCTGCCAAAGCCGAAATTCCAAGGAAACGCCTCGGCGCGGGGAGCGGGTCAGGCTCAGACGGGCTCCACGAAATTCCCGGGGAAGATTCCGGAGCGGGGCCCCGTTCCCGAATCCATCACCCCCTCGCACCAGCCGTCCGGGAAGCGGCGGGTGACGAAGAGCAGCGCGCCCGGCGCCAGCGACAGCTCCGTGTCCTTCTGCCGCGCGTAGGGGTAACGGGCCACCACTGCGGGAGGGGACAGGCGCGGGCAGGGACAGCGGGGGACAGCGGGGACAGCGGGGCAGGTCCGGGGTTTGGGATTTTGGGTACCTTTCTCCAGGTAGTTCTGAGGGGCCCACGGGGGATCATCCGCGGCTGGGGGTGGTGGAAGGGTCAGGTCCCCAAATTCCGGCACGGCCGGGGGTGGTGGGGTCAGGTCCCCAAATTCAGGCACAGCTGGTGATGGAAGGGTCAGGTCCCCAAATTCAGGCACGGCCGGGAGTGGTGGAAGGGTCGGGTCCCCAAATTCCAGCACGGCTGGGGGTGGTGGGGTCAGGTCCCCAAATTCAGGCACAGGTGGGGGTGGAAGGCTCAGATCCCCAAATTCAGGCACAGCTGGTGATGGAAGGGTCAGGTCCCCAAATTCAGGCACGGCTGGGGGTGGCGGGGTCAGGTCCCCAAATTCAGGCACAGCCAGGGGTGGTGGAAGGGTCAGGTCCCCAAATTCAGGCACAGCCAGAGGTGGTGGAAGGGTCAGGTCCCCAAATTCAGGCTCGGCTGGTGGTGGAAGGGTCAGATCCCCAAATTCCAGCACGGCCGGGGGTGGTGGAGTCAGGTCCCCAAATTCAGGCACAGCTGGGGGTGGTGGAAGGGTCAGATCCCCAAATTCAGGCACAGCTGGGGGTGATGGAAGGGTCAGGTCCCCAAATTCAGGCACAGCTGGTGATGGAAGGGTCAGGTCCCCAAATTCCAGCACGGCTAGGGGTGGCAGGGTCAGGTCCCCAAATTCCAGCACGGCCGGGGGTGGTGGGGTCAGGTCCCCAAATTCCGGCTCTGCTGGGGGTGGTGGAAGGGTCAGATCCCCAAATTCAGGCTCGGCTGGGGGTGGTGGAAGGGTCAGGTCCCCAAATTCAGACACGGCTGGGGCTGGTGGCAGCAGCTCCAGGTCATGGGGAGCTGCCAAAACCCCCACAGGGGGGAGGGGTGAAGGGGGTGACACCCCAAAAATGGATGGGGAGGGGTCACACCAGCCCCCACCCGTGTCCCTGTGACCCCCCGAGCACTCAGCACTCACCTGGCGGCGGGAGGGGCGCTGGGGGCGCGGCCAGGTGAGCAGGGAGGGGCGGCGGGGGTGGGATGGCAGCGGCGGGTGGGGGCGGCCCCGGGGGGGACGGTGCCAGCAGTGGTGGCCCCGGGGGGGACAGTGCCAGCAGGGGTGGCCCTGGCGGGGGTGGAGGGACAGGAATCCCGTCCCCAGGAGCTGCCGCGGCGCTGCTGGAGCTGGCGGGAGGAGCAGCAGGGTCAGGGCTCTGTCCCCACGCTGGGCACGCACGGACATTGTCCCGGGCCAGGACAAGGTGGCACCGTGTGGCACGAGACTCCCGGCTGTGACAAAATTTCTGCACCCCTGTCCCACCCCCTGTCCCATTCCCATCCTGTCCCATTCCCATTCCCATTCTCCCTGTCCCATTCCCATTCCCTGCCCCATTCCCTGCCCCATTCCCTGCCCCATTCCCTGCCCCATTCCCTCCCCATTCCCATTCCCATTCCCATTCCCATTCCCATTCCCATTCCCATTCCCATTCCCATTCCCATTCCCATTCCCATTCCCCACTCTCATCCCCATTCCCATCCCTGTCCCATTCCCACTCCCTGTCCCATTCCTGTCCCATTCCCATTCCCATTCCCATCCCATTCCCATTCCCATTCCCATTCCCATTCCCATTCCCAGTCCCATTCCCATTCCCATTCCCATTCCCATTCCCATTCCCATTCCCTGCCCCATTCCCACCCCCCTTCCCCCATCATTTCCCACCATTCCCCCTCTCCCTAAAGGGTTTTTTCGCTCTGGACACGAGGGCAGCAAATCCCCCAAACCCCTCAGTGCCCCCCAAAGCCGCGGGAGCCCCCCCGGTACCTGAGGGGCCCCAGTGGGAGCTTCCCCTGGGGAACCACGGGCGGCTGCACGGGCTCGGGGACACGGCTGCTCCTGCTGCGGGGCGGGAGGGGACAGCGGGGACAGAGGGACAGAGGGACAGAGGGGACAGAGGGGACAGAGGGGACAGAGGGGACAGTGGGACAGCGGGACAGCGGGACAGGGGACAGCGGGACAGCGGGGACAGAGGGACAGCGGGGACAGAGGGGACAGAGGGACAGCGGGACAGAGGGGACAGCGGGACAGAGGGACAGCGGGGACAGAGGGGACAGAGGGACAGCGGGACAGAGGGGACAGCGGGACAGCGGGACAGCGGGGACAGTGGGGACAGCGGGGTCAGAGGGGACAGAGGGGACAGTGGGTACAGTGGGGACAGCGGGACAGAGGGGACAGCGGGGACAGAGGGGACAGCGACAGGGACAGAGGGGACAGAGGGGACAGAGGGGACAGCGGGGTCAGTGGGGTCAGTGGGGACAGCGGGGACAGTGGGGACAGCGGGGTCAACGGGGTCAGAGGGGACAGTGGGGACAGTGGGGACAGAGAGGACAGCGGGGTCAGAGGGGACAGCGGGGACAGTGGGGACAGAGAGGACAGCGGGGTCAGAGGGGACAGCGGGGACAGAGGGGACAGTGGGATCAGTGGGATGGGATCAATGGGATCAATTAGATCAGTGGGATGGGATCAGTGGGATCAGTGGGATCAGTGGGATGAGTGGGGTCAGTGGGATCAATGGGATGGGATCAGTGGGATCAATGGGATTCAATTTGTTGGGATGGCTTGGGATCAATGGGATGGGATCAGTGGGATCAGTGGGATCAATGGGATCAGTGGGATCAGTGGGATCAGTGGGATCAATGGGATCAATGGGATCAGTGGGATCAGTGGGATCAGTGGGATCAGATCAGCGGGATGTGACCCCTACAGAGCACAGCCCCTGTGCTACCCCCCCGGTGACACTCAGGGCCACCCCGCCCCCTGTCCCCTCTCACCCCAGTGTCCCCCCGGGCTGGGCCGAGGAGCCTTTGGTGCTTCTCCGAGCCAAGGTCCCCGTGCGGGACAGCTGAGTGCTGGTGTCCTGTGGGACAGATGGACATGGGGACAGATGGACATGGGGACAGGGGGACACGGGGACAGGGGGACAGATGGACATGGGACATGGGGCATGGGGAAATGGGGACATGGGGCATGGGGACATGGGGACATGGGGACACGGGGACATGGGGACATGGGGACAGATGGACATGGGGACAGGGGGACACGGGGACAGGGGGACAGGGGGACAGATGGACATGGGGCATGGGACATGGGGACATGGGGACAGATGGACATGGGGACATGGGGACATGGGGACAGGGACACGGGGACACGGGGACAGGGGGACAGATGGACATGGGGCATGGGACATGGGGACATGGGGACAGATGGACATGGGGACACGGGGATATGGGGACATGGGGACATGGGGACATGGGGACAGATGGACATGGGGACACGGGGATATGGGGATATGGGGACATGGGGACACGGGGATATGGGGACATGGGGACACGGGGACGTGGGGACACGGGGACACACGGACACAGGGACACACGGACACGGGAGGGTGACATCCCTGCCCCACACCTCCGGGCACCCCAGCGCTGTGACATCCCCGCCCCTCCCCGGGGGCTCAGCCCCGGGGGATCGGGGGTTCAGGGGTTCGGGGGTTCGGGGGTTCAGGGGTTCGGGGGTTCAGGGGTTCGGGGGTTCAGGGGTTCGGGGGTTCAGGGGTTCAAGGGAGGAGCCCCCGGGGGTTCGGGGGTTCAGGGGTTGGGGGTTCAGGAGTTCAGGGGAGGAGCCCCCGGGGGTTCAGGGATTCAGGGGTTCGGGGGTTCGGGGGTTCGGGGGTTCAGGGGTTCAGGGTTTCGGGGGTTCAGGGGTTCGGGGGTTCAGGGGAGGAGCCTCCGGGGGTTCAAGGGTTCAGGGGTTCGGGGGTTCGGGGGTTCGGGGGTTAGGGGGTTCAGGGGTTCAGGGGTTCGGGGGTTCAGGGGTTCGGGGGTTCAGGGGAGGAGCCCCGCGGCTGCGGGGGCGGCCACCGGCACCGTGGGAACCGCGGCCACCGCGCCACCACTTCCCGTGGCCCTGCGGGGACTGGGAGGCGCCTGAAACTCCCGTGGGGGTTTGGGGGTGGGGGAGGGTCCGTGGGGCTCCAAACCCCTCCCGTGGGGGTTTGGGGGTGGGGGAGGGTCCGTGGGGCTCCAAACCCCTCCCGTGGGGATTTTTGGGGTGGGGGAGTGTCCGTGGGGCTCCAAACCCCTCCCGTGGGGGATTTCCAGGGCAGGTTCTGTGGGGCTGGGAGGCCTCTGGACCTTCCCCTGGGGATTTCCCAGAGTGGGGAAGGATCAGTGGGGCCGGGAGGGCTCCAAACCCCTTTTGTGGGTACTGGGGACATTGGGGACACTGGGGGCACTGGGGATACTGGGGACATTGGGGGCACTGGGGGTACTGGGGACACTGGGGGCTCTGGGGATACTGGGGGCGCTGGGGGCACCGGGGGCACTGGGGACACTGGGGACACTGGGGACACTGGGGGCTCTGGGAACACTGGGGGCATTGGGGGCATTGAGGGCACTGGGGGCACTGGGGATATTGGGGACACTGGGGGCACTGGGGGCACTGGGGATATTGGGGGCTCTGGGGACACTGGGGGCACTGGTTACACTGGTGACACAGGTGACACAGGTGACACAGGTGACACTGGTTACACTGGTTACACTGGTGACACTGGTGACACAGGTGACACAGGTGACACAGGTGACACTGGCGACACCGGACCCCGCTGACCTTGACCCCGTGGCCGACGCCGTCCAGCGCGCTGAGGTCGAGCGGTTTCCGGCGGTAGCGCTGCGGCTCGGGGGGCTCCGGCCCGGGGGGCTCCGGCCTGGGGGGCTCCAGCCCGGGGGGCTCCGGCCCGGGGGGCTCCGGCCTGGGGGGCTCCGGCTCGGGGGGCTCCGGCCCGGGGGGCTCCGGCCCGGGGGGCTCCGGCCCGGGGGGCTCCAGCCCGGGGGGCTCCGGCCTGGGGGGCTCCGGCCCGGGGGGCTCCAGCTCGGGGGGCTCCGGGGGCGCCGCCACCTTGGGGCCGCTCGGGACCCTCCTGGGCACCGCCAGCGCCCCGATCTCGCGGCGGGACACCTTCTCCTTGTGGATGGCCACCCTCTGCCGAGGTGACAATGTCCCCAGAGCCACGCCCCGGGCTCTGCCCCTCCCCCAGGTGCCACCAGCCCGGGACAGAGTGTCACCCGAGGCAAGGAATTGGGGGGTGGCACCAGCGGGGGGGTGACAGGGGCTCAGCCACCCCCGGAGCGCTTCTCCAGCCTGGCCCTGTCACCCCCTGTGGGTGGTGTCCCCAAAATCCGGGAGAACGAGGACAGTGTGACACCAAAAAAACACTCTGAGGTTTTGGGGCACTTTGGGATTTGCAGGTGGGACACCAAAAACACTCTGAGATTTTGGGGCAGTTTGGGATTTGCAGTGGGACAATGTGACACCAAATGAGATTTTGGGGCAGTTTGGGATTTGGAGGTGTGACACCAAAAAAACACTCTGAGATTTTGGGGCAGTTTGGGATTTTCAGGTGTGACACCAAAAAACACTCCGAGATTTTGGGGCAGTTTGAGATTTGCAGGTGGGACAATGTGACACCAAATGAGATTTTGGGGCAGTTTGGGATTTGCAGGTGGGACACCAAAAACACTCCGGGATTTTGGGGCACTTTGGGATTTTCAGGTGGGACAATTTGACACCAAATGAGATTTCGGGGCAGTTCGGGATTTGCACGAAAACACCCCCAGACCGATTCCTCCCCATCCCATCCCGGGGTGATTTTGGGGTCCCCAGCCCCTCTCTTTCCCCCCGGCAGGGTCCCACCTGTGCCACGCAGGTGACATCAGCCTCCACCCGGCGCAGCTGAGCCGCCTGCAGCTCCAGCAGGCGCAGGAAGGCGCCGGCCACGCTGCCGACCTGGTAGGCGACACTGGCCAGGGACTGCGTGCTCAGCGCCATCGTCTCCTCCAGCGCCTTCCTCTTGTCGCTGGCCTGCAGGGGACAAAGTTTCTGTCACCAGAGAGGCTCCTTCTGCTTTCCAAATGTCTCAGACTTCCCCTGAGGGTGGGAGGAGCCGGGGGGTCTCCGCATTCCAGCTCCAGCGGGTTCGGGAGGGAGCGAGTGCCCGGCTCAGACTCTGCTTGTGGTTTTCGGGGTGCTGGGATTTTGGGGGATGGCGTTGGAGCAGCAGGGGAAGATTTGGGGTGGGGATTTTGGGGCTGGAGCATCCCTGGAGCAGGTAAAAGCCGGAATTCCCGGCAAAAGCTGAAATTCCCAGCTCCAAAAGCCGAAATTCCCGACTTTAAAAGCTGAAATTCCCGGCTGCAGAAGCCGAAATTCCCGGCTCCAGAAGCCTGTGGGGACAGCGGGAGGCCCCGTGTGGGACACCCGGCGGTGCCGGGGCTGCGCTCTCAGAATAGCTCAGCTCATTTCCCCTCCGTTCTGCCCCGGTGGCTCCGAGCCTCGGGGCCAGCAGGAGCCACGGCCCCGGGGCGGCACACGGGGAGCCGGAACCGGCGTTCTGCTCCTCGCTGCACCTCCAGAACTCCTGATCCCGCTCCCTCAGCGAGCCAGGCAGGGAGCAGGATGAGGATGAGGATGAGGATGAGGATGAGGATGAGGATGAGGATGAGGATGAGGATGAGGATGAGGAGGGACGCACCAGCATCCCTGCAGGAGCTGCCGGGTGCCACCTCCCAGCCCCTGTGACCGCCCAGGACACGCTGCTGTCCCCAAGCCCTGCAGAGCCCCCCCTGCACCCCAAAGCCGCTGCTGGGGAGCGAGAGCAGAGCCCAAAGGCAGCAGAGGGCGGCCGGGGCAGCTGGGACAGGAGGCAGCGGGGATGCTCGGGCTAGCAGGGCAAAAACTGCAGGAGCCACCGCTCAGTGGGGCTGGCATCGCCCCAGCTCCAGTCGCCATCCCTCGGGGGGCACACAGCGGGGCTCACATCACCCCAGCTCCAGTAGCCACCACTCAGTGGGGCTGGCAACACCCCAGCCCCAGTAGCCACCCCTTGGAGGGCACCGAGAGGGGTTCACATCACCCTAGCCCCAGTAGCCACCCCTTGGGGCTCACATCACTCCAGCCCCAGTCGCCACCTCTCGGGGGACACCCAGAGGGGCTGGCATCACCCCAGCCCTAGTAGCCATCACTCAGGGGGCACACAGTGGGGCTCACATCACTCCAGCTCCAGTAGCCACCCCTCAGGGAGACTGGCATCACCCCAGCCCCAGTCGCCACCCCTCGGGGGCACCCAGGGGGGCGGGTAGCAGCCCCCATCCCATCCCATCCCATCCCATCCCATCCCATCCCATCCCATCCCATCCCACCCCAGCCCACCCCATCCCATCCCGACCTGCAGGTAGTTGTCCTGGCAGTACTCGGCCACCCGCCGCAGGTTCCCGTGCTGCTCCCGCAGCAGCCGCCGGCCCTCGGGGATGGCGCTGAGCCGCAGCCGCTCCAGCTCCGACATCGCGCTCGGCGCCGCTTCCTCCCCAGCGCCGCTGCTGACGCAGGGCCCGCGGGCGCCGCGGTGTCCCCGTCCCCAGCAGGGACAGGACGGGAGGGAGGAACGGGGCCCGGCCGTGGGAGGATGTGAGTCACGGGAACCGGGGTTGTGGGCCGGGAGTGACCCCAAAATCTCCTGGTCCTGAAATCTGATCCTGAAATCATCCTGGCCCTGAAATCATCCTGGCCCTGAAATCATCCTGGTCCCGAAAGAATCAGGATCCTGAAATCATCCTGGCCCTGAAATCATCCTGGCCCTGAAATCATCCTGGTCCTGAAATAGTCCTGGCCCTGAAATCATCCTGGTCCCGAAAGAATCAGGATCCTGAAATCATCCTGATCCTGAAATCATCCTGATCCTGAAATCATCCTGATCCCAAAATCGTCCTGGCCCTGAAATCATCCTGGCCCTGAAATCATCCTGATTCTGAAATCATCCTGATCTTGAAATCATCCTGGTCCCAAAAGGATCCTGATCCTGAAATCATCCTGACACTGAAATCATCCTGGCCCTGAAATCATTCCGGCCCCAAAAGGATCCTGACCCTACAACCATCCTGCCCTCCGTCTCTGCCACCTGTGCCCGACATCCAAAAGCCACCGCTGCCATCCCGGGGTTTGGGGCCGAGCCACAGGGAGCCCACGGAGCTCCCGCTGCCCGCGGCTGGTGGACGCAAAGGAAAGGGAAGGGAAGGGAATGGAATGTTCTTGGATGCTCCCGGTGCCACTCCCGGGAACAGCCCCGAGCAGCGGGACGAGCCCGGTGAGCCCCGGGGGGACAGCGGGGACAGCGGGGACAGTGGGACAGAGGGACAGAGGGACGGGGGGACAGCGGGGACAGAGGGGACAGAGGGGACAGAGGGGACAGCAGGGACAGAGGGGACAGAGGGGACAGCGGGGACAGAGGGGACAGAGGGGACAGAGGGGACAGCGGGGACAGCGCGTCCTTGGCCAAGGACGGTTCACGCCCGCAGGAAATTCCCACTTCCCCGGTGCTGGGAAAGCCGCTCCACCCTCGGCTCCCGCTCCGCCCCCAGGTGCCTCCCTGGCTGCCCAGGAGCCCCCCGGGCTGGGCCGGGCCTTCCTGAGCCCGTCCTGAGCCCGTGCTGAGCCGGGCTTAGGGAAGTGATGGATTTCCTCCGGTGCCGCTCCCCACGCCCTCGGCACCGGCACCGGGAGCTGCCCCCGGGCCAGTTCCAAACTGGGGGGAGCGGCTGTGACCCCCCAGGGGTCATTCCTGGGGTCACTCCCAGGGGTCATTCCAGGGGTCAGTCCTGGAATTCCCAGGATTCACTCCCAGGGGTCATTTCCAGAGTTCATTCCTGGGGTCATTTCCAGGGGTCACACCCAGGATTCATTCCTGGGTTCATTCCCAGGGGTCACTCCAGGATTTACTCCCAGGATTCATTCCTGGGGTCACTCCCAGTGGTCAGTCCCACAGGACAGTCCCTGGGGTCAGTCCTGGGGTCATTTCCAGAGTTCATTCGCAGGATTCACTCCCGAGGGTCATTCCCAGGGGTCATTCCTGGGGTCATTCCCAAGACTCATTCCCAGGTACCACCCCAAGGGATCATTCCCAGGATTCATTCCTTGGGTCATTCCCAGGGGTCACTCCCAAGGTCACTCCCAAGATTCACTCCCAGGTATCATCTCAAGGGGTCACACCCAGGGGTCATTTCCAGGGGTCATTCCTGGGGTCACTCTCAGGATTCATTCCTGGGATCATCCCCAGGATTCATTCCAGGGATCACTCAGGATTCATTCTGGGGATCATCCCCAGGATTCACTCCTAGAGTTCATTCCCAGGATTCTTTCCTGAGGTCATCCCCAGGATTCATTCCCAGGGCTCACTCCAGGGGTCACTCCCAGGATTCATTCCTGGGGTCATCCCCAGGATTCACTCCCAGGGATCATCTCAAGGGGTCACTCCCAGTGGTCACTCCCAGGGTTCATTCCCAGGGATCACTCAGGATTCATTCCTGGGATCATCCCCAGGATTCATTCCCAGGGTTCAGTCTCAGGATTCATTCCTGGGATCATCCCCAGGATTCTTTCCCAGTGGTCACTCTCAGGATTCATTCCTGGGATCATCCCCAGGATT
>NW_026612977.1:0-24963 GCF_029582105.1 Oenanthe melanoleuca | reverse complement strand
AAAACCTTGGAATGTTTCTAGCTGGATTTAGGGGGTATTCAAGGATGCATTTTAAGGTTTTTTCCCTGAAATTCGGGATTTTACCCAAAATTTCAGTTTTTTTTCCCCACGTTTGGGTTTTTTTTCCCCAAATCCCGGTATTTTGCCCCAGATTCTTTCTCACCATGGGTTTGTTGTAGAAGGGGAAACCCTGCATGGAGTGCAGGCTGTTGCTGGCACTGCTCATCTCCTTGAAGATGACAAAGGCCTGGCCCTGCATGCGGAGACTGCACCACCCCAAAATGTCCAAAATCTGCCTAAAGTGGGAGAAAATGGCACAGAGGGACTTGTTCAGCTCTGGAGGGACAGGGACAGCACGGTGACATTGGAGACAGGTGACAATGGGGACACAGAGGGACTTCTTCAGCTCTGGGGGGACAGGGACAGCAGAGTGACATTGGGGACAGCACAGGCACAGTGGGGACAGGGACTCCTTCACCACTGGGGACAAGGACAGAAAGGACAATGACAAGGACAGAGGTGACAGTGCGGACAGGGTGAGGGGACAGGTGACAAGGGGGACAAGGACTGCTCTGGCTTTGAGGGCACACAGGACAACGACAGACAAGGAAATGATGGGGACAAGGTGAGGGCACAGGGACAGCTCTGAGGACAGTGACAAGGACAGGTGACAGTGGGGGAAGACCCCCAGCCCCCCCGTCACCATCCTTCTTGATCTTCTCGTTGAGGTTCTGATGTAGATGATGTGTGGTTGGGGCAGGGGTCCTTCACCGACATGGCCGGGACCCCCTGGGGGGGACTGGGAGGGTTTGAGGGAGGATGCCTGGGACCCCTCTGTGGGGATACGGGGGATTAGGGGGGATTCAGAGGGGTGGGACCCTCTGGGGGGACAGGGGTCCCAGACACACCTCAGACGACTCAGTTCCTCTCATACCCACCTCAAACCTCCCCAATTCCCACTCAAAAAACCACTCAACCCCCTTAAATCCACCCCAGCCCCACCTCAGATACCACACTTCCCCCCCCCAAAGCCTCCTCAAACGCACCTCAGACCCCTCAATTCCCTTCAGATTCCCGCAAAAAAACCCCATTTCCCCCCGGCCCTACCTCCCAACTACTCTCCCCTCACGCTCCACCGCCACCGCCGGCGCCTCCGCCGCATGCGCGAGCCCCTCCCAGCCAATAGAGGCGCGTCGCTCCCCGAGCCAACCAATCAGCGCGCGTCTCCCCGCAGTAACGCCCGCCTCCCCCGCGCCGCTCCAGCCAATCAGGGGCCAGGCGGAAGTGGCGCCCTCTGACGCCGGGGACGGGCACAGAGCGGGCGCCCCCTCCCCTCCCCACCGCTCCCCGGGACCCCCCGGGAACCCCCCGGGAACTCCCCGGGATCCTCGGGCGGGCGCTGAGGGAGGCGCTGCAGAGATCGGGGCGGGCGCTGGGAGAGGACGGGGGGCAGGGAGGGTCAGGGGGTGGGGGCGTCTGGGAGGGCTTTGAGGGGTCTTGGGTTGTCCTTGGTGGGGTCTGGGGGGGTTTGTGGGGCGGCTCTGGGGGTCCTTGGGGGGTTTTGGGGCCTCGGGGGGTCTGGGGAGGCTCTGTGGAGTCCCAGGTTGGGTTTGGGGATGGATCTGGGGATTTTGGGGAGGGGTCTGGGGGGATTCCTAGGGGGTTTGGGAAGGGCCTGGGGTTGTCTGCGGATCCCAAGAGGGGTCTTGGAGGGTGTTTTGGGAGGGTTCAGGAGGAGGTCATGGGGGGCTATGGGGAGAGGTCTTGGGGGGATCTGGATGGGATCCTGGGAGGCTTTGGCACGGTCTGGGGGTCCTAAAAGGGGTCGGGAGGGTCCTGGATGGGATCGAGGGTGGTTGGGAGGGGCCTTGGGGGAGTCTGGGGGTCCTGAGAGGAGTCGTGGGGGGGGCTTTGGAGAGGGGTCTTGGGGTCCTAGGCTGGGTTTTGGAAGGGGGCTGGGTGAGGTCCTTGGAAGGTTTTGGGAGGAGTCTGGAGGGGCTCTGGAGGGGCTTTGGGGAGGGGTCTTGGAGTTCTGGGTGGGATTGTGGGGGTCTTGGGGAGGAGTCTTGGGTGGGGGGGTCCTGAGAGGGGCCAGGGAGGGTCTGAGGAGGGGTCCTGGTAAAGCGTGGAAAAACTCTATAACCCACAAAAATCACTTATAAGAGTGGGTATTGTTATGAATGGATTTTCAATTTGTCCAATTAATCAAACAACTAAGATTAAATTTAGCACCAATTTATTAATAGCAGCAATTGTATATAAATGAATACAATAACAAAAATACTAAATACATAGATTTGAGTATATATAAATTTAGCAGCAAGTAATTTAGTTAAAGTTTGAATGAAGCATAAGCGAAACCCACCAGGGTTACACCGACCAGGGGTAGGGGTATGGCTCTTCCTCCTGTACCAAATCAGTCAAGGTAAAAATCTCATTTATATACTGCTTATTAATGCATATTAATGCAGAATGTTCTGGAAAGCTCCTCCTAGATTCTGTTGCTATAATCTACGAAGATTATAGATTATATTATTATTATAGATTATATTATTCCACCTGCTTTGTTTAACCATTTTTAACCACTTTGGAGAGGTTCCTTCTCTTCCAGTCCCAAGGAAAGCTCTGTCTCCTGCTGTTCACAGACAGAGAAGGGCTGGTGGGAGATGTGGTGGTCAGAGGCAGTTTGGAGTACAGTGACCACGAAATTATTGACTTTTAGAAAATTTTGTGAAAGGAGGAGAGGCATCAACAAAACTTCTACACTGGACTTAGAGAGAAGACTTTGGCCAATTCAGGATGCAAATTTGGGGATGTTATTAATGTGATTTGTGCTAATTAAATTGTAATTATATGACCAAATTTGTTGCTTTATATCAATAGAAAAATTGTACTTGTAACAAAGCACAAAGGATAAAGGAAATGGTTAAAGCAGATGGAATCATCCTCCAGATGTTCGGAGTGAAGGTAGTACGGGTGTAGGTGTAAGAACAGAATCTAGAAATAAAACTTTCAACCTGTAATGGAGCCAAATTGGGATGATTCTACTTGGGCAAGACTTGTTATAGTAACATAGGCTTAATTATATAATTCTAAGCTTATTGATCCTGCACTTCCTGCAAGGTCAAACAGCAAACACTGAGGGAGACCCAGAGCCTTCATGGGAAACAAGAGCCCGAAAGGAGGAGAGACCCCCGAGCCACTGGTGGAGCATGTGCAACACAACACAGTGATGTAGATTTTAGGAATAGACACAAGGAGGAGCTTTCCAGAACATTCTGTATTAATATGTATTAGTAAACAGTATATAAGTAGGATTTTATATGTTGTGACAGGAAGGGTCCTACCTGTACCCTGGTTGGTTTTGCTTATGCTTTACTCGAACCAAACCTCAATTATACTAAAATACTCACTGC
Source organism: Oenanthe melanoleuca (assembly GCF_029582105.1). Classification (NCBI taxonomy): domain Eukaryota; kingdom Metazoa; phylum Chordata; class Aves; order Passeriformes; family Muscicapidae; genus Oenanthe; species Oenanthe melanoleuca. The sequence goes on along the minus strand of NW_026612977.1, from coordinate 21,547 downwards.
CAAATTCTGTATTTACTTAAATATATGTAGCTAATATACTCTGATTGTATTCATTTATATACAATTACTGCTATTATTAATAAATTGCTGCTAAATTTAATTTTGTTGTTTGATTAATTGAACAATCGAAGACTCCATTCATAACAACCTTGGGGATCATTAAAATACAGAAAGATTCCAGGAGCTCTTTGTCTTCCTTCAATTGTCTTCAAGTCTCCAGGGCTTGTGCAGATGCTTGGAGACAGTTTGGAGTTCCTTAAAAAGGAAGATTTGAAAGTGCATCTCATGACTTTATTTTACTCAAGGGAATGTTTTCTATTTTTCAGTTCAGAGGCAAAGTGATAGAAGCATTTCCCAAGTGACCTTGATGCAGAATGACTCCTTAGGAGGTCTGGGCACGTTGAATAAAGAGTCCCTTGCAGGCTGACCCAGTTTGGACAACCTGCTCCTCACCCCCATCAAACCATGGCATGATATCTCCCACCTGGTGCTGACCACCCAAAATATAAAAAACCTCATTAATTTCTCTTCATAATAAAAATGTTATTTAATTTTAAAATTATATTTTCCTTATTTGTAATATTACTATTCTATATTTTATGACCTAATTTTTATATTTGTAATAAAAAATACATTATCAGCAACCAAAAAAATTATTGGTCATTGCTTTAAGTAAAACAATTCCCTTCCATAATTGGTTATTTATTTCTCCCCCTTTAAGATAATTCATAATGTTTTAGTCATTTTTTTTCATCCTTTTTATCCTCTTTTTTCCACACAGGATCAGGGTGGGCACTTCGGGGTCCAGGGAGACATTTCTGGGGCACATTCAGGGCAGTTTTGGGTCTGGGGAAGAATTTTGAGGGACAGGAGGACACTTGGGGGGCATTGAGTGGGCACTAAGAAAGAACTTGGGGATCCTAAGGGAATGTCTGGGCTTCGAAGCGGCACTTGGGGTTCCAGGGATGCGCTTGCAGCTCAGGGAGGGGAATCTGGGGTCCTTCGGGGTGGGGGGGAACTGGGGGGGCTCTAACGGGGCTCTCTGGGGCGCGGGGCATGATGGGAGTTGTAGGCGCAGGTATAACACAGTTTAATTGGGCCGTGGGGCATCATGGGAGCTGTAGGCTCAGCTGCAATGTCTCTCGGTATGGCGCGGAGCATGATGGGAGATGAAGTCATGGCTGGAATAGCACTCTATGGCACCGCAAGGCGTGATGGGAGCTGTAGTCCCGGAAGTGATTCTGACAGAGCTTTTGCGGGGTCTGGGAGGGCACTTGGGGGACACTTTTGCCTCTGAACGGCAACTTCAGGTCCTCAGGGAGCAATGTATACATTTCGGGAGTTCTTGAGGGGACCTTGGGGAGCTCTAACCAGGCTCTTTAGGGCGCGGGGCACAGCAGGAGTTTTAGGCACGGGACTGTGTTATGAGGTGCTCTGAGCTCGCGGGGGATGGCAGGAGATGAATTCCCAGAAGTGCCTGTAATGGGCATCTGCGCGCTTGGGAGCATTCAGGGGATTCGGGGACGTTTTTGGGGTACCCGAATGGCCGCTGAGGGGACACTTAGGGATCCTGGAGTTTCTGGAGGACATCAATTAGACATATGGGGGGAATACCGGGATTCTGTGGAGCGCGGGGCATGATTGTAGTCCCGGCTCCCGACAGGCTCCATTGGCCGCGGGGCATGACGGGAGTTACAGACACAAAGGAAAGATGGCGCCGGCTCAGGGCTGCCCGCCCGAAACACCGATCCCCGGCCTGAACCTCCTGGGTGGCACCTCGGGCTGGCACACGCCTGAGGAGTGTGTCTGTTTGCAGTGGGGAAGATTAGGAGTTTTGGGTTCCTTAAAAAAACCAAAAAAACCAAAAACTGAAAACCCCCACTTTTCGTGACAAACCCATTCTCCAAGCAAAGCAGGTTCCAGGTGAGTGAGGACAGACAGGATGGGGTTGGGGAATGTGGAGCAAGGCTGTCCACGCTGGGTCAGACCTCAAGGCACAGCTTGTCTGAGCAGCCAGACCTCCTGAGGAGAGACCCTGGATCAGTATCAATCACAGAACGCTGCAATCATGTCTGCTCTAATGAGAACACTATTAAAATACAGCATTTAAAATGGAAATTTGTATTTCTCAGAAACTCTTTGAAATATTTCTCCATGACTATCATAGGAAAACTTCCTAATGAAGTGCAACAGACCAGAGGGAAATCAAGGCAGAGTCATGGTGTGTTAGGAAACCTCTCAAGATCTCCAAGTCAGAATCAATCAAATAAAAGTTTCCTAAAGTTGTAATGGGTCCCACTGAGGAACAGGAGTGAGAAAGTGTCCCCAGGTTCCAGTTAGAGCAAAAAATTGGAGGCAGAGGTTGCAGGTGGGGACAAAGAGAAGACAAGTCTTGGTGCCCTGGGGCACAGCAGGGTCTGTGCCACCAAGGGCTGGGAGGAGACACCTTGTCCTGAGCCACTGGGGCCTCTGGCACAGCCCCAGCAAGGCTGGCCACTGTCACCCCTTGTCCTGCCCTCAGCATCTCCCCCACATCCCAGTGGCCTCAGGGATCTGCTGGGACCAGTCCCTGGGGAGCCTTGGTCAGGAATGGCCCTGGGGGCTCCTTCATGCTCCCAGGGACTGCAGGTTTTTCAGAGGACTTTGGGTTTTGCTTTTGCCTTGGAGCCTCTGAGAGCTTTGTGCAATCATGGCCTCCAATTATCTGCTTTAATTAGTCTCTTGAGAGCCTTTCTCAGTAACAACACTCAGTGGGGCTCATTAATACTTCAAGGTACTTCAGTTTTTTAAGGTACTTTTCTTTTTCCTTTCTTCTCTGAGAGGTTTTTGGGCAATCATGGCCTCCAGTTCTCTCCTCCAAGGAGTCCATGAGGAGCCTGTGTTGGGGATGGACCTTAGTGGGTCCCATTAATGCTTTGAGACACTTTGGGTTTTTCTTCTGCCTTGGACTCCTGGAAAGGTTTGTGCAATCTCCTCTGTGGCCCTGACATTCAAGGGCTCAGCACCAAATCCACCACAGGGCTCATTTGGAAAAGCAAACCATGACAAACATGACAAACCATGGCTCTGCCTTGATTTCCCTCTGGTTGAGAACATATCCAGCAATTTTTTAGATTCAGTATTTTGGCTGCTTTTATCTTTACATTTTCATCACAATTTTCATGACTAATCCCTGGTTATACTCTAGAGATGTTTCCAGCAAACAAAAATTCTGCCTGATTATCCAAATACAATTTACAGACTTCAGTAGTAATGTAGTGACATGGTTTTCATTCTTTTTCCTCAATCTCATTTTGGTTAGGAACAATAATTCTGTTGTCCAGAGAGCTGACACCTGTTTAATTCCACAATAATGTCCCCAAGGTCCTTTTCTGTTCAGCTGTCCTGTGCTGTCTGTGGGTGACAAGGCTTGGTGGGTCCTTTCCCCTCTGGCTGGAGAGGTGCCTGGTCCCAGTTCCTGAGGGCACCCAGGCTCCTGGATGGGATTTGTGTGGAAGTGCCTCAGTGTCACATCAGCCTTCACATGGAGCCCTGTGGATCAGAGCATTTTCCAAAGAGATGTTGGGGCAAACAGGGAGATTTGGTCCTACAGGATCTGTAAAACAACATCCCATAACATCCACTTGTTCTGGCACGGAACACTTGGCTGCAGGGACATCCCATCCTTCTCACCCCGGTTTCAGGATTCAAACAGTGCTGTCTTTCCCCAGAGCTGTCCCTTCAGCTGGCCTGGGAGGGCATTTGGCCCCTGCACCCACACTAGGACTGGTGCATCCAAACCCTTTATCTCCATGAACAGCAGTGATTTGCGGTGGATGGGTTTTTTTTCACAGTTGTTTTAAAAACTGCAATATCAATAATCATGCTACCCTGCCATGAGATTTATTAATCCGATTGTTCACTATTGTTTAACAGAATTACTTTAATTTCTCCTTGATAATCTGCACCAATTAGTCCTCCCAAGACATAAACACTTCAAGGCCAAGCTCGAGTGTGTATTTATCAAGCCAAAGTGTCCTGGAGGAATCTGAATTCCTATTCCAGTATTGATAGCTCTCATTTGTTTCTGATTTATCCTAATTAATTGCAATGCATAAAGGTCCAGCCCTGCAGCCTCTGGAGGGGCCCTGTCAGGGGCCATCACACCCAGAATAATTTCCCAGGCAGTCTCACTGTCCATGGCTGTATTTTCAAACTGGATGCAGCCATGCACATCCAGGGCGTTTACATTTTTCCAGTGGGCCCATTGTTAAGGGTATGGAGCACATCTGTGAGGTGGGATTTTCATTGCAATAAATTCCCATTTCCTCAGTTTTCAACTGCTCTTTTAACAACCCCTTCATCTGTTCAATCAGTACTGCAGGTTGTGGATAGCCTGGTATATGAAAAACCCCAGCTGTCTTACTCACTTTATTTTTCACAAGAACAGACAAAGCATTCCCCATCCTAGTGTCAGGATAAAACCCTATAAAACCAGCCAGTTTTATCCTTTCCTCTTTCATTCGTTGTATACAATCTCACAGAGTTCACCAGTGATGTCTGTGTCCTGGCCAGTCATTTTGCGTAGAGTATAAAGTGTTACATGCCTGAGCAGCCAAAGCTAAAAAACAATTAGTATGCGGAGCATTATTTTACAATGTCATTTTATATATATGTGAAAGTATGTATATTTAATTTTTGTTATATATATAATTCTTTATTATATTTTTACTCTTTCCTTGGCACAGATAAATCCTTTGTGTTGCTCCATGTTGTAGCATTTTGACAGCAATCGTTCTCTTTGTTGGTGCTGTTTCTGGGATGCTGTTAACAAAATTCATCCTCATCTGATGATGATGCCCACCCAGCAGCTCCATCGCCAGTACGGCCAGAGCCGGGCAGAGGCGAGACCTCGGCAGGATGGGTGGGGGCACGGACAGGGCAGCCCCCTCGGGGCCGGGGGTGGGCCGGGGGCGGGCTGGGGGCATGGCTCAGTCTGGGAAAGGGAGGAGAGAGACTGGGAGAAGAAGGGCTGGTAAAGCATGAAATGGAGACAGAGAGTGTGCGGGACAGCGAGCGAAGGAGAGGAGAAGCAAGAGGGAGTCGACAAAGTCGCTTCTTTCGCTTCTTTTGCTTCTTTTGCTTCTTTTGCTTCCTTTGCTTCTTTCACTTCTTTCACTGTAGCTGCTCCTCCCGCCACTGCTGCTGCTGCTGCTACAAGTGAAGCGCCGGGACCATTTGTCTGCTTGTCTGTGTGTCCGTTCCCTGCTCACCCCCACGCCGAGCCCTGCTCTCCCCATTGCCAGCCCCTGGGTCTGTCCAAACACAGGAACTTCGCTGTGTTGAGCCAAGATCCAGAGTCTTGACTCCTGCACAGTGGCAGAGGAATCCCCTTGGTTGATGCTCTGTTTTGTTCCTGCTGGGGCTCAAACACTATCTGAGCACATTCCCTGAATGCAGAATTTGTACCTGACCCAAGCACTGCACTTGTGTCTCCAGCATTCCTTTTCAAGAAAAAAAGGGAAAGGCAAGAGGGTAGCTCATGGTATTTTACGGTGTCTAAAACTTGACAAGTCATAGATCTTAGAGGTGAGATCCATTTGGAATTAATGGGATGGAGAAGTAGTGCAAGATGGAAAAGGGGAGCATAAAATATAATAGAGTAAAATATCTTGGATTGTTTCTTTCCATTTTCATTTAACTTCTTTATAGCTGTTTTCAGTTTTCCCAGAATCTTCTCTACAGTCATTTTTACTCTTTCCAAGAACCTTTCCTGGAGGATGAGGTGCAGCTTCTCTCACAAGATGTGCCACCAACTGAAGAATGACTCTTGCAGCAAAGCAGGACAAAAGTTTTGAGAACTTGACAACTTGTTCTTTCCTTTCCTTGTGAGCTGAAGAACTGTGCCATGGGTAAGGTTTTCATTGTTACTGTTCTAACCGAAGAAAACAGGAGATGGTACCAGGAATTGTTATGGATTGCAACCCTGACTGAATGCAGAGAAAGAATTTCCAGAGCCTGCAGGCAGAAGTGTTGTGTGATAATCATTCCAACACCCCTGTGGACATCTTGAAAGTGATCTAGAATGTGAAAATGGGCTGACAGAGAGAGTTTGTTTCTGTGTTTCTGTTAGCTGATTCTACATCTCTTGCACTGGCGTAAATCAGAAGTACCATCAGTTCATGAAAAGCACCAGAACAAGCTGGACCTCTCAGTAGATGACTGAATGAATCTGAAAAGGAGAAATGCAGGGAATGAACTTTGTCTGTAAGAAGAGTAGTTTTTCCTAATAATTTCCAATTCATTCCCTCTGCTTTTGTCCTGTATAGCAAGGCTATTTGCATGCCATGAAATGAGAACCCTGAGCTTGTGGAACTGCCTGAAGGATGCCCTGTTCCTCTGCAGGACACTCAGGCTGAAACAGGAGCCTGGGCCCTCTCTGGGGAAGCCTCCTCCGAGCTGGAATTTGTGCCGTGCTGGGAGAGGAGGAGCAGGGGAGAAGGCTGGGCGCTGTGTGGCAGGAGCAGGAGGTTTGGGCCGCAGGACATTCCGCCTGCGCCGCTGCCCCGCAATGGGCGGCCGTGCCCGGGGCTCTGGGCCCGGCCCCGCGTGCGCTGAGCTCCCGACACTGCGGGAGCTGCCCGGGCTGGGCTCAGGATCCTGCTGGGGCTGGGCAGCAGGCTGGGCTCCCACTGGGACCAGCAGCAGCTGGAAATACCTCTGGGCATCTTCATTTTCTGCTGCTGCTCAGAAGGTACAGTGAAGCGAGGAGAAAAGTTCTGGTATCTCTTTGTCCTGGTGGATTTTTTCATTTTATTTGACACTCCAGAGGCAATTTCTGTGATTCTATTTCAGCAGCACCATCAACAGGGCTGTGTTTGAGCACTGCCAATGGGGCCTGCATGTCTTTAATTCTCCTCGACTTTGTGCTCAGGGACTTGTGAACATTTCAAATCTGCAAATCATGATGCCTGTGACAAACAGCCCAAGTTTCCTGTCACAAAAGCACTCTGGGTAACACTGACTGAAAAAGGCAATTTTAGTTTTTTGGATTAAATTCAAGTGGCAAGCAGAAAAGGGGCAAGGGCAGCCATGATTTACAATTCCTGAGGCAAAAGCAACTAAAGCCTCCTGCTGTCACCTCAGGGTGAGTAAAACAGGGTTGAATGTGGCGCTGGAATCCAACCCTTTCTCTCTCTGAAGGTTGGGTCAGGGCAGCACCAGCGGCCCTGAGGAATCAGGGCTGTGTGTGGGTGGTTGCTGCTCTGCTCCAGAATTCACCTGCAAAAAGCCCTTGGGAGCGAGGCAGGAGCAGGTGGGAAGGGGCCGGTGCTGCTGCTACTCCTGCCCGGGAGCCCCGGCTGGGCCGGGCCAGCGCCCACTGAGCTGCGGCTCCTGCTGCTGCCAGAGCCGGGCGGGACTGGGGACAGGGAATGGACACGGGGACAGCAAAGGCCTTGGGCAGGACTGGGGACAGGGAATGGACACGGGGACAGCAAAGGCCTTGGGCAGAAGTGGGGACAAGGAATTGACACGGGGACAGCAAAGGCCTTGGGCAGGACTGGGGACAGGGAATGGACACGGGGACAGCAAAGGCCTTGGGCAGGACTGGGGACACGGAATGGACACGGGGACAGCAAAAGCCTTGGGTGGGACTTGGGACTGGGAATGGACACGGGGACAGCAAAGGCCTTGGGTGGGACTGGGGACAGGGAATGGACACGGGGACAGCAAAGGCCTTGGGCAGGACTGGGGACAGGGAATGGACATGGGGACAGGGAATGGACATGGGGACAGCAAAGACCTTGGGGCTGCAGGGATGTTCACACTCGAGCAGCGCCAGCACAGAACTTCAGCCCACAGTTAACCCCGAGGGAAACGCTGGGAAAGGCTCCATTGCAGCCTTTCTTTACTCGTCACTGTGAAGGGAACAAAATAAAAGGGGAACAAGCCGGGCCTGATCGCTTCTCTTTTGGGAGGAGCCATGAGGGGCCATGAGGGTCTGTGAGGGGCCATGAGCTGCTGTAGGAGGCTGTGAGGGGTCCTCAAGGTCTGTGAAGAGCAATGAGCAGCCATGGGTGGCTGTGAGGGGCCATGAGAGTCCATGAAAGGCTGTGGGAGGCTGTGAGGGGCTGTGGGAGGCCAGGAACCTCATGTTACCAAGGGTCCATTGTGACACTGCAGAACCAAGAAAACTAATGTTGGAAGTTCAAAGGGTCATGGAACCAAAAGTCCATTGTGATATTGTGGGCCCTCAGGGAGCCATGGAGACCATTATGGCACTTTGGGACCCATTGGAGCCAAGGGGCCATTGTGACACTGCAGGGCCTTGTATGACCAAGGGGTCATTGTAGCACGGCAGGGCCTCATGGAATCAAGGGGATCGTAGTGACACTGTGGGGCTCTGTGAGACCACAGGGACATTCTGACTCTGTGGAACCAAGGATACCATTGTTACACACTGTGACACCAAAGGGCCATCGTAGAAGTCAGGGAACCAATGAGACCATTAGGACATCACAGGGCCTCATGGAACCAAGGGGCCATTGTGACATTGTGACCATGGAACCAAGGATACCATTGTGACACTACGGGACATTGTGGAACCAAGGAGGCCATTGTGAACAGGGGAACCTGTTGATACCATTATGAACTTCAAGTTCTTGTGACACCAAAGGGCCATTGTGGAACTGCAGGGCCTCATGGAACCAATGAGACCATTGTGCCACTGCAGGATCTCATGGAATCCTGGAGACCATTCTGCGACTCGGAGGCCTCGTTGAATCAAGAGGCTTGGCAGGGCCTCATGGAAGCGAGGAGACCATTCTGGCACTCTGAGTCTGCGTGAAACCAAGGGACCATTGAGACACCACAGGGCCTCATAGAGCCAGTGCAACCATTGTGACACTGCAAGGTCTGATGGACACAAGGGGCCATTGTGACACTATGGTCCCCCATGGAATCAAAGGGCCAGTGGGACACAGCCAGGTCGTGTGGAACCAAGAGGCCATGGTGATTCTGAGGAGCCCAATAGAACCAAGGGGCCATGGTGACACTACAGGACTTATGGAACCATGGAGACCATTGTGGTACTCTGAGACCTCTTGGAACCAAGGGGCCATTGTGTCATTGTGCAGTCCTATGAAACCATTTTGACACTGCAAGGCCTCAGGGAAGCAAGGGGCCATTGTGCCACTGCAGAGCCAAGGAGAACATTGTGATATTGCTGGGCCTCATGGAAACAAAGATCTGTTGTGATACTGTGGGGCCTCATGGAACCAAGGGGTAATTGTAAAGCTGCAGCGCTTTAACGATCCAAGAATATGGAACAGACCTTGTTGACTTGGCCTCCTGGGGCCAGAACTGGTCCAGCTGACCTGGGCATGTTGAGAGTTCCTTCTCATCTGCCCCTGAAATCTTAAAGTTCCATGCTTTCCTTCCTGTGGGAAAGACCATTCTTTCTCCTCCATGTGCCCAATGGCCGAAATTGGGATACCTCCAAATTTCATTATATCCTTGGATTGTTCCCATCTGAAACCTGCCAGGACAGACAGCTCTGTCTGGCCATGGTCTCATAGGAACAACATTGCATCTGCCTTTAAAACACTGGGGGACTGTGCTTTTCTCCCATGGAATGAAACATCTTTCATGTCCAGGCGTAAATGGCCAAATGAGAATCTGTCTCTAAAATTCCTTGTATCCAAGGATAGCTCCCAGACAAAAGCTGCCAGGAATGTCTAGGTTCCCATGGCTTCCTAAGGGCCAGGTCTCATCTGCCTTTGGAACATTGGGGCCCTATACTTTTCTTCCTATGGAAGAGAGCTGTCCTTCTTTTCCAGATGCCCAGGGACAAAACTGGGATTTGGCCTCCCAAATTCCATCTATCCAAGGATTGCTCCCAGACAAATGCTGCCAAGACAAACAGGTCTGTCTGGCCTTGGTCTCCTTGGGACTGCCTCTAATCAGTCTTTGAAACACTGGGGCTCTGCCCTTTCCTTCCTGTGGAGAAGAATTGTCATTGCGGTCCAGGCACCCATGCCTGAAATGGAATTCCGCCTCCTAAACTCTACATATATCCAAGGGTTTCTTTCAGACAAAAGCTCCAATGACAGACAGGTCTGGCTTGCCTTTGCCTCTGATCTGCCTTCAAAACCTGGGGTTCTGTGATTTCCTTCCTGCAGAGAAGAACTGTCCTTCTTGTCCAGGTGCCCAAGGCATCAAATCATTGACCACTACATAGGGACAAAGGAGCTCTGTGCTCAGGGGAGTGAAGACTGAGGAGAGTGGAGGAGAGCCCTGAGAGAGATGGAAGGGTGGTTTCAGGGATGGTGGATCCTTCTGACATAGTGGAAAACAGCCAGAGAAAAAAAGAATTAATGCCAAGGGCAGCTGGGATGGTCCAGAACGGACAGAAGGAGAAAGGAATTTCTCTCCCAGGCTAGGGCTGTGGTGCAACACGTCCCCCAGAAGAAGTCTGGGTCAGCCCAAGGCTTTGTGTGGCCAGGCAGAGGCAGGCAGGACGCAGAGCTGTCAGCAAAGGAAGGGCCAGCGAGGTGGGGCAGCCGGGGGATGACGACAGCCTGCAGGGACAGAGGCGCAGGGCATGGACACCGTAGGACAGCCTGGGCTGCAGAGGGCACAGGGATGGGCAGCAGCTGAAAGGCCCTGCCAGAGCCAACTGCTGCAGCACTTGGGCCATGGCTGCTGGCCCTGGGCCTGAGGCCAGCAGGGGACAAGTGAGCCTTGCTGTGCTGGGGCCTCATTGCCTCCTTGTCCCTGCTCAGCAGCCTGGCAGGGGCCGCCCCATGGTCCTGCCCTTGGCATTGCACATCCCCAGAGCCCAGTGGCCTGGGAAGGGCCCTGAGCAATGAGGGAGGGACAGGATCTGCCTTGCCAGGGGCTGGGGCTCAGCCTTTGCCCTTTGCATTCCTGAAACACATCCAGTTTTGCTGAGCATCAGAGACACTTTTCCCTTGTTTGTCCCACCTGTTATCCCTGCCACCAGTGTTCTGCTCTAACAGGAACCAAGGGACACGTTTTGAGTCCTATCCCTCAGTGGGAACCATTAAAACTTCAAGAAACTTTGGCATATTAATTTGATTTTGAGATCTTTAAAAGTTTTTTTGAAAAACACTCTCTCAGGGACTGAATGTGATTTAAAAAAGAACAAACTCCTGAGCAGGTCATTAAAGTCGTTGTGTTGTGTGTCCTGGCACAGAGGGAGATAATGGCCACCAGGAAAAGCTTCAAAAATACATTTCTGCTGAGGAGCAGCTCCTTTCACAGCCCAGCAGGGCTCAGGGCACTGCCTGCAGGCACTGAGGGGACAGGAGCCAGGCACAGACAGGCTAAAGGCAATCAGCACTGGGAAGACATTGAGCTGAGACTTTACTTGGGGAAACATCTTCACAGCCCTGGACATGGTGAGTCTGTGGGTGCAGGGCAATGTCCCCTGTGCTCCTGGAGGGATCTCCCGGAGCCAGCACAGCCCACAGCCTGGGGGATGTGTCAGGAGGACTCTCCCAGTTTCTCTGAGGCACAGGAGGAAGGAGGAGGATGTGCTGCAGAGCGGGGCTGCCCTGGGCACCGTCAGAGGGACAGGGCAGGACGGCTCCTGCTGCCAGGGACGGCTGCAGGGTCTGAAGCTGGGCCTGCAGCCAGGGCTGCCCAGGGCTGTCCTGCAGAGCAGCTCCTGCAGCCCTCACGGCTCTTGGCCAGCCCAGGGCATGTGCCACCTGCCAGGGACAGCTCTCAGCCTGCCTGGCAGCTCCCCATGGACTGTGGGGAGAAGTTGGAGGTGGAAGGAGCCACCCCCATCAGGGCAGATTCCTCCTGCTGTGGAGATGGTGCTGCATGGCCAGGGCTGCTCTCAGCTTTCTCCTCAAGGGAAAGGAAAGGGGCTGTCAGGTGTGTCTATGTCACTGAGACTCCTGCACTGTCCAACTGGGGACCAGCAAATCTGCCTCAGATCTCCCTCACAAAGTGCCTCCTCACCCTCCTCTGCCTACAGACAGCAGCAGCAGCACCGTGGGCAGTGCCTTGAGCTGGGAGGGGTCTGCAGGGCACAGCTGAGCCCCCAAGGCTGGGCTGGGCTCTGGCAGCACTGACAAGGACAAGGCTTGGAGAGAGAGAATCAGCTCCCAGTAGGAAAAATTCCAGGCAGCAGAGAGCCAGACCAGTCTGGATACCCTCCCTCTTGAGGTGCTAGGGAAAGAGAAAAAGGTTAAAAGACTGACTTTTAAATTGAAGATTTTCCAGAAGTCCACTTTATTTTTCCAGCACATTTTAAGTTTGATTACCCTGAAATAGAGGGAGGTGTAATGAGCCAAGTGCACCTGGGTGGGACCAGCAGGTCTGAGTACACTGGGGCACAGGGAGCTGTTTTCCCTCTGGGCTCTCCAAAGTTATGCTTACAGAAATGCTGATGATGAGAATTTTTGCCGCCTCTGAGAAAGGGGAAGTAACTCAAAAGCACTTCCTGGCTGCTTTTCAAGATGAGGTGAGCTCGAAATTTAAAAATTTAAGTGAAACTTTCCCAGAGAAAGAGAAGGAATTTTGAGTGAATTCTTAAGAAATTAGCATAGGATTGACTTTGTGCAATTTATCAATGCCTTTTTTTCCAGTGCATGATGCCCAGAGACAGCAAATGTCCAACAGCAGCTCCATCAGCCACTTCCTCCTGCTGCCATTGGCAGACACGCGGCAGCTGCAGCTCCTGCACTTCTGCCTCTTCCTGGGCATCTCCCTGGCTGCCCTCCTGGGCAACGGCCTCATCATCAGCGCCGTAGCCTGCGGCCACCACCTGCACACCCCCATGTTCTTCTTCCTGCTCAACCTGGCCCTCACTGACCTGGGCTGCATCTGCACCACTGTGCCCAAAGCCATGCACAATTCCCTCTGGGACACCAGGAACATCTCCTACTCAGGGTGTGCTGCACAGCTGTTTTTCTTTATGTTCTTCATTTCATCAGAGTATTATCTCCTGACCGTCATGTGCTACGACCGCTACGTGTCCATCTGCAAACCCCTGCACTACGGGACCCTCCTGGGCAGCAGAGCTTGTGCCCACATGGCAGCAGCTGCCTGGGCCAGTGCCTTTCTCAATTCTCTGCTGCACACAGTCAATACATTTTCCCTGCCCCTGTGTCATGGCAATGCCCTGGGCCAGTTCTTCTGTGAAGTTCCACAGATCCTCAAGCTCTCCTACTCACACTCTTACCTCAGGGAAGTTTGGCTTATCATGATTAGTGTTGGTTTAGGATTTAGTTGTTTTGTGTTCATTGTTTTCTCCTATGTGCAGATCTTCAGGGTTGTGCTGAGGATCCCCTCTGAGCAGGGACGGCACAAAGCCTTTTCCACCTGCCTCCCTCACCTGGCTGTGGTCTCTCTTTTCATCTGCACTGCAGTGTTTGCTCACCTGAAGCCCCCCTCCATCTCCTCCCCATCCCTGGATCTGGCAGTTTCAGGTCTGTACTTGGTGGTGCCTCCAGTCCTGAACCCCGTCATCTACAGTCTGAGGAACCAGGAGCTCAAGGTTGCAGTGGGGACAATGATGACTGGATGGTTTAAGAAACAGTAAACTGCTTGCCAATTTTTGCAAATCACTTGTAATAAAAGTAATCTTTGATATTTCTTGTTGGATTTGTTATGCTGTTTCTTTTTTCTCTTATTTTTTTTGTTGTTTTTTTTGTTTTTTGGGGTTTTTTTTGGTTGTTTTTTAATATTGTCCATAATATTATAAATAAAGGTCACTTTTTTCTACCCTTTCTCATTTTGTTTCCCTCCAGCTTTGCTGTGGTCACAGACTGTGTCAATGAGAAGCTGTTCTCTCAGTGGCTTTAAATGAACTAAAGGATCTCCCAGGAAAGTTTTCTCTAGAGAAAACTTTTGTTCCCTTTTGTTCCCTTCTCTGGAGCTGCAGCAGCAATGTCTGTGTGCAGAGCTGGGGGCAGGTCAGGGGTGTCCAGCAGATTTGCTTCTGCTGGCCACACCATTCCTGATCCAGGCCAGGTGCCATTGGCCTTCTTGGCCACCTGGGCACACTGCTGGCTCATGTCCAGCCTGCTGTCCATCAGTGTCCCCAGGTCCCTTTCTGCCTGGCCACTCTCCAGCCACTCTGTCCCCAGCCTGAAGCACTGCAGGGGTTGTTGTGGCCAAAGTGCAGGACTTGCACTTGGTCTTGTTTAACCTCATCTTGTTGGATTTGGATGCTGCATCCAGCCTGTCCAGGTCCCTGGGCAGAGCCCTCCAACCTTCCAGCAGGACCACACTCATACCTGACTTTGTATCACCCTTACACCATGAGGCCCTGGATTGTCACAATGGTCTCCATCATTCCAGGAGGCTCCATAGAGTCACAAGGGCCTTTTGGTCCCATGGAGCACTACAGGGTCAAAATCGTTTCCTTCACACCATGACTCCCCTCAGTGTAACAACGGCTCCTTGGTTATATGAGGTGCTGTAGTGTCACAGTGGTTCCACGAGACCCCAAAGAGTAACACTGGCCCCATATTTCCACAGAGCCCTGCAGTGTCAACACTATTGTCACACAAAGTCCCAAAGTGTCACAAAAGTCTCCTCATTCCTACAAAGCCACACAGTGTTAAAATGGTTTTTTGGATTCCATGAAACCCCAGATTGCCACAATGAATCCTTGATTAGATTTAGCCCCACACTGTAAGAACAGCCCTCTTGCTTCTCTAAGTGCCACGCAGTGTCAAATCATCAGAGAATCACAGAATTAACCCCGTTGGAAAAGACTTTTGAAATCATCAACTCCAACCTGTGACCCAAGACCATCTTGTCACCCAGACCACGGCACTCAGTGCCATGTCCAATTTCTACCTTAAACACCTCCAGGGACAGTGACACACCCATCTCCCTGGGCAGCCCATTCCAATTCCAAATCCCCCTTTCGGTTGTTATAAATGGATATTGGATGTGTTTGATTTTGTCCAATTAATCAAACCACAAAGTTAAAATTAGCAGTAAATTATTAATAATAGCAATTGTATATAAATGAATACAATTAAAATATATGAGTTATATAAATTTGAGTAAATACAAAGTTTGCAAGTAATTTGAGTATAATAGAAGTCCAATGGTTCAGTTGAATAAAGCGTAAGCAAAACTGGCCGGGGGTACGGGGAGGGATTCTCCCTTCCGTGTGTACCAAATCAGTCAAGATAAAATCTCACTTATATACTGTTTACTAATACATATTAATACAGAATTTTCTAGAAAGCTCCTCCTAGTTTCTATTCCTAAAATCTCTGTCACTATATTGTGCTGTGCATGTGTCACCAGTGGTCAGGGGCCTCTCCTCCTTTCGGGCTCTTGTTTCCGATGAAGGCTCTGGGTCTTCCTCAGTGTTCACTGTGTGACCTTGCAGGTACCGCAGGCGCACTGAGCTTAGAGTTATATAATAAATATATATTCCCACAAGAGGCCTCACTCCAGTGACCAACTCTTTGGAATCATCCCAATTTGGCCCAGTTCAAGGTCGAAAACCTATTTCTAGCCACTTGTTCTTAGACCTATACCCTTCCTATCCTGCCTCCCACCTAACATCTGGAGGACGAAATTTTCTGCTTTGTTTAACCATTTCCTTTATCTGTTTTTGCCGTATTGCAATTCAATACAATTATTGATTAATTATAATGCCACAATTTTGCCAATATTGTTACAATTTAATTAGCACGAATCACGTATATAACAAAACCAAAGCGTGAATGTGACATCGTGGGCCTTCATGGAATACTGGAGACCACTGTGACACTTCAAGGCCTCGTTCAATTAAGGGGCTCTGCAGGACCCTGTGGAAGCAAGGGACAGTGACATTGTGACACTGCAAGGCCTCATGGAAGCAAGGGACAGTTGTTACACTGTGGGACCCCAAGGAAGCAAAGAGCCAGTGTGACACAGCTGGGCCTTGTGCAGCCACAGGGACATTGTGATCCTGAGGAGTCCAGTGGAACCAAGGGACCATTGGGACACTGCAGGACTACATGGAACCACAGAGACCATTGTGACACTCTGCAGCCTCATGGAACCAAGGGGACATTGTATCATTATACTGTCCTATGCAACCAAGAAAACCATTTTTACGCTCAAAGGCATCATGGAGAAAGTGGACCACTGTGAAATTACAGGACCCCATGGAAACAAGGGGCCAGTGTGACACTGTGGGACCCCATGGATCCAATGGAACAGGTAACAGATGTGGTTGGCTTGGCCTGACTAGTCCAACTGCCCTTGGCATGTCAAGGGTCTCTTCTCACATGCCCCTGAAACACTGGGGCTCTGGACTTTCCTTCAAATGTAAAAGGACTCTTCTCCTCTATTTACCCATGGCCAAAATGAGATTCTGCTCATTCAAAAGTTCCATATATTCAGAGATTGTTCCTAGACAAAATCTGCCATTGCCAACAAGTCTGGCTGCCCTTGGCTTCCTGAGAGCCACCTCTCACCTACATTCAAACTCTGTGGCCATGGGCTGTGCTTGCTATGGAAAAGAACTGTCCTTCCCACCCAGGCATCCATGGCCAAAATTGATAATTCTCCTCCATGCAAGGTTTTCTTCCAGTCAGATAAAGATGCCAGGACAGACAGGCCTGGCTGGCCTTGCCTCTGGTGGTCGCCTCTAATTTGCCCTGAAATACTGGGGCTCTGTGCTTTCCTTCCTATGGGGAAGAACAGACCTTCTCATCCACATGCTCATGGCTGAAATTGGGATTCTGCCCCAAAATTCTGTATATCCAAGGGTTGTTCCCAGATGAAAACTTGGCAGGACAGATAGGTCTGGTTGGTCTTGGCCTTGGCTCATCTGCCCATGAAGCACTGGGGCTCCATGCTTGCCTTCCTTTGGTAAAGAACCATCCTTCTCTCTATGTGCCCATGGCCAAAATTCCAAATTCTGTATATCCAAGGGTTGTTCCCAGACAAACCTGCCAGGACAGACAGATCAAGCTTGCCTTGGACACTGGTGGCTGCCATTCCTCAGCTCCTGAACACTGAGGCTCTGTGGTTTTCTTCCTGTGAAGACCATGATGATATTGTGGGGACCTTGTGAAGGGGGCATTGTGACACTTCAGGGTACCATGGAGCCAAGGGGCCATTGTGACACTGCAGAAGCAAAGAGAACATTGTTACACTGTGGAACCAAGGAAACACGGAACAGGTCTGGCTGGCCTTGGCCTCCTGGGGACTAGCTGACAGGTCCAGCTGAATTTGGCATGCCGAGGGTCACTTTGCATCAGCCCCTGGAGCACTAAGGCTCTGTGCTTTCCTTCCTATGGAAAAGAACCATCCCTCTTTCCAGGTGCCCATGGCTGAAATTGGTGTGATGCAGAAGCAAAGACTCTCCAACTAGTTAAAGTTAGAAAGTGGCATGGTTATTACGATGCCAAGCACACCCAGGAGAAATCTTCCACCAGGATGTGCAAAGTACATGGGGCTCTTGCCTTCTTTTATCCACAAAAGTCTTACATAATAATATAATTACCTAAGACGTCTATACACATGCATTACCTAACACCGCCTACTCCCACTTTGTATTAAAATGAGCTCAAAGTCCTTTTACACTTGTTCAGTTCTTTCCTTCAAATGGGTTGTTGGATGTTTGAAACAGTGGTCTTCTAAGATGAAATCAGGGAGTCTTCCTCGCCATCACCTTTTCATCTTTGTCCTGTTGCTAGGTTCTTGGGCCTCTTGGCCATAGTTGAAGCTCCCAACCAGGTTCTGACTGGTTTCAGGGTCCAGGTGCAGTTACAGTTTCTTCACTTTAACAATATCCCATCTACTTGTCCTGACACAGCAGCCAAGCAAGTGATTTATTGTCTTAATTCTACTGGCTCAGCCACTTTCTACATTGCTTCTACTATAATCATTATATGTATAACTTCTATCTTTCAGCTAAGCTCTTAACCCTTTGACTTTTGCTTCCTTTACCCACTTTTTCTCTAGAGTTAATAAATTATTTTACTAATACACAGACTCTTCGTCATCCAACCAAGTCATACAGTAAGTATTCTTCAGGACTGTACCATAGGGTCTTTACAGTGAGGTCAGGGCTGCTACTCTTTGCAGGATCCTCCAATTCCAGATGAGTACCGCAACAGATAAAACCAAACTTATGCTGACTAAAATAAGCAGAACGACTGGATGAATATTAAGTATACCAGTTGCCTTCAGTGACCATCCAAAGAGTTCATCCCACCAGTGATGGCTTGCCTCTTGTTTTATTCTTTGCAAAACTGTGCTGATTTCTTTTGCATCATGATGGACAGTTATTAAAACCTTTTCTCCATTCTCCTTGATTTCCTTTAAGATTTCATCTAGATCTGGATGTCTTATTAACAGTTTTACCAGTGTAAGGTTCATGCCAATGGGTGTGGGTGGCAGATGGTGGTACATACTGTAGTTGGCCTTTATTAACTGGTGGGAAACAACTGGTACTAAATACGTAAAATCACATCCAATAATATTAATATAATTGCAGATAGAAAAATTTGAGTGGTTTTTAACAGGTACATATTTGTTCTCATTATCTACTCTTAGTAAGCACAGGCAGTTCTTAAACACACACAGCCTTGGCCAAAATATATGAACACAGTCTTTTGAATGATGTCTGGATGGATCTCAAAGTGACACAGACCTTGTTCAGTATCCAGGGATATGTCCTGGGCATCAGTGGCATTGCTTTCACAGAGGAATCCCTGTTGTTTTAGGGTGACACGAGATTCTGCATTTACAGTCTCTCATTTCTTGTCTACCATCCGGGCCCACGCTCTGTGTTCAGAGGGGTAGAGTACTGTCCCTTCATGGTTTAATCCTAATGCAATGATAGGTTGGATAATGTAAATTGAGCCACTCCGTATAGTGAGTACAAAGGCAGTGGCCACATTAATGACAGAGTCATAAGTCCACCAGGACTGCAGGTTCCTTTCCTTTCCAAATTTATTTTCCAAATTTATTATTAATTATCCAAATTTATTTTTTATTATCCAAATAAATTATCCAATTTATTATTCCTTTCCAAATTATTATCCCATATGGCTTTTCACATTTTGATTGGAAAAATGCCTTCACTTCCCTCTCTTATGACTAAAGTGACTATTGACTGCATCCACAACTGTGCCTGTATGCAACTAAGAGGTAAAGGCACATTATCCTGGGCTGTGCCAAGTATTTTCATTATTAGTTTGCGGTCTTGATCTTCAGCTTCTCTTGAATTTGACAATACCTTTGAAACTTGCCACTGATTGGCTCCTAATGCTAACAAAGGTGATTGTAAGGGCTGCCTCATTTTTGCCAAATCACTAGTCACAGTGGCCAGTTTGCTCATTAATATTTCTGAATCAATTCCATTTAAGACTCTTAATCCCATACCTACTATTCCAGTTACATCTCTTTGTGTTCTGACTTTAAAGTGAGTCTGCTTCTTCAGGCTGTCCAACCCTCAAAGGATGTTTTCAGAAAAGGGGAACATGCTGGCTGAGTTTTTGAAATGTTAATCTGCATTAGCAGTTCAACATGCTTGAGACACCATTCTGAGTTAAACAGCAATTGCTGCTGTCCCACAATTTTTACCACATATGGTCCAATTTCATAAATCTTTGGTTCAGGCTTAAGTGGCATGGTTAGGGCTCAGATGGTCTGGATTTTTAGTGTCTGTTTTGATAAGGTTTCATCATTCCAAGGTTTAACACAGACTTGAGTTATATTGTAATCAACTTGAAAAGCCTCAGCTTCACACCCCTCTGTTTTAAACCAAAATATAGGACAGTCAGTTAAGCATGTGTCACAACATTCTTTACCAATTTAGGCAAGTTTTATTCCTTGTTGGAATCCATCCTGGACAAATACAGATTTACAACCCAGACATCTTTCCCTGTCCAGACAGTTGTGTTTCTGATTTGTAACTCCTGCCACAGAGACTTATGAGAGTCATAGCCAGAAGCTCTTCCCCAACACAAATAAACACCAGTCACATCATACATGGGAGGTCTTGAACTGATGTCTGTTGTAGCCATAGCCATGACTGTGATCACAAAATCCACAGCTTTCCAGGTTACACCTGATTGATTCTGGCTAGGAATACTTTTCCGGATCGTCACAAGCAAAACCAACATTTTCACCCATGATCTTTTAATTTTTCCCAAGTAAGCTTTATCTTTAGCTCTTTATCACCCAATGTTTCTTTCCAAGGGACTTCTGGAGCCTTTTTCACTTGGGTATGGTGAATCCAGGTGCTCTGTTCTTTGATCTTGATTACAGCAAAAGTGGTGAGAAGCACTTGGAATGGTCCTTCCTGCTGCGGCTCCAAAGTTTTCTCTGCAAGGGACTTAGCATACACATAATCTCCAGGCTCTATGTCTTGTACTGGCCCATCTAGTTGTCTGCTTCGAGCCCCAGCCACGTGTTTCTCAATTTCTCTGAGCTGTTTGTTTAGGGCCACCATGTATCTATGTAGGGTTTCTTCCCTTATTTGGGTTGGTTTTTTGGTTGTATCCCATACGGTCTTCTACACAGTATCTCAAAAGGGCTTAATGTTTCTTTTGTTTTTGCTTTAGTCCAAATTCACAGTAATGCCAAAGGAAGAGCCTGGGGCAAGGGCAATTTTTCTTCTTGTCCTAGACTTATAATTTGTTGCTTGATCAAGTGGTTCATTTTGTCTCTATTGCCACTTGACTGAAAGTGATATGAGGTAAGGCATTCTCAATCTATGCCTAATTGGTGGCTAATTTGCTGTAAAATTTGTGAAATAAAGTGTGGTCTTCTGAACTCCAAAGCAGTTGCTCCATTTATCATAACACACTCATCTGTTATAGACGTTAAAGCTTTAGTTAACACCAAGTATGTTGCTCCAATATCTACCAAAAATTCCATTTTCTTTTCTTTGTCCCCTAACTTGATTATAACCAGAGAGTCTGTCAGGGAAGGACTAAAGCATGGTATTATTTCTTGTAGCAATGCTTTGGTTACCTCTCCTGCTTTGGAAGTTCTGGAAGGAAAAGCTTCTGGCCACCCTGGAAAGGTATCTGGAGTACTAGTAAATATCAATACCCCCCTTTTTCTTGGAAGTTCTGAGAAATCAATTTGCCACTCTTGTCCAAGCCCATAGCCTTTTCCAATTTGCCCAAGCTTTGGCTTGGGGATATTTTTGGGCTTAGTTTGGAGACAAAGACTACATTGTCGGGTCACTTGAATGACTGTCCCCTGTAAATTTCTGGCCATAATTCTGTCCTTTAAATAATTGTAAAAAGCATCTACTCCCCAGGGTGTTAGTGACCATAACAAATAGGCGGGGATGACAAGTTTTCCTTTTCCTTTCCCTGTAATCTCCCAGCCCTCCTGATTATAACTTCCCCTTTCATGCCTAATAAGCTTTCAGTAGTAACTGAATATCAGCACAACCAGGTCTGTGTTGTCTAATTTTAAATCTTAATCACTTAGAAGTGACTATGGGATCCCTCTATTAGCCTTACTGTCCTTTTCAATGGCCAATACCAAGGGATTGGAGGGGGGTCAGATGCCGCAATCTCTCTGCCACTTGGGATGATTCCTG
>NW_026612976.1:0-24966 GCF_029582105.1 Oenanthe melanoleuca | reverse complement strand
TCCTGCTGGAAATTCTAAAAAAGCAAAAAAAAAAAAAGGCAAAAAAAAAAAAAAAAAAAAGGCAAAAAAAAAAAGGCAAAAAAAAAAAAGGCAAAAAAAAAGGCAAAAAAAAAAAAAGGCAAAAAAAAAAAAAAAAAGGCAAAAAAAAAAAAAAAAGGCAAAAAAAAAAAAAAAAGGCAAAAAAAAAAAAAAAGGCAAAAAAAAAAAAAAAGGCAAAAAAAAAAAGGCAAAAAAAAAAAAAGGCAAAAAAAAAAGGCAAAAAAAAAAAGGCAAAAAAAAAAAGGCAAAAAAAAAAAGGCAAAAAACAAGGCAAAAAACAAGGCAAAAAACAAGGCAAAAAACAAGGCAAAAAACAAGGCAAAAAACAAGGCAAAAAACAAGGCAAAAAACAAGGCAAGAAAAAAGGCAAGAAAAAAAGGAAAAAAAAAAGGCAAAAAAAAAAGGCAAAAAAAAAAAAGGCAAAAAAAAAAGGCAAAAAAAAAAAAGGCAAAAAAAAAAAAGGCAAAAAAAAAAAAGGCAAAAAAAAAAAGGCAAAAAAAAAAAGGCAAAAAAAAAAAGGCAAAAAAAAAAAGGCAAAAAAAAAAAGGCAAAAAAAAAAAGGCAAAAAAAAAAGGCAAAAAAAATGGTCAAAGAAGTAAAAAAAAAATCGCAATAAATTGGTGAAAAAACCTCCAAAAATCGCAATAAAAATGGTGAATAAACCTCCAAAAATCGCAATAAAAATGGTGGAAAAAATCTCCAAAAATCGCAATAAAAAGGGTGAAAAAACCTCCAAAAATCGCAATAAATTGGTGAATAAACCTCCAAAAATCGCAATAAAAATGGTGAAAAAACCTCCAAAAATCGCAATAAAAAGGGTGAAAAAACCTCCAAAAATCGCAATAAAAATGGTGAAAAAACCTCCAAAAATCGCAATAAAAATGGTGAAAAAATCTCCAAAAATCGCAATTAAAAAAAAAAAAAAAAAAAAAAAAAAAGTAAGTGACACCCAGGTCTTTAACACTCAACCATCGCTGGGATTTCCACTTTAAATTTTTTATGAATTTGATTCTCCTCTCCAAGCCCAGCCTTGAGCAGATCCTGGAGCCCTGGAGTGACTCCTCAGCTCCAAAACACCCCAAAAACTTTTCCAAAAATCCAATTAGCAGCTCCAAGCACTAATTAGAGCTCAGGCAAGTGACACCCAAGGTCCTTAACATCCAACCATTGCTGGGGTTTCCACTTTAAAATGTTCACAAAGTTGATTTTCCTCTCCAAGCCCAGCCTTGAGCAGATCCTGGAGCCCTGGGGTGACCCCTCAGCTCCCCAAACTTTTCCAAAAACCCAATTAGCAGCTCCAAGCACTAATTAGAGCTCAGGTAAATGACACCCAAAGCCTTTAACACTCAACCATCGCTGGGATTTTCACTTTAAAATGTTTATGAAGTTGATTCCCCTCTCTAAACCCAACCTGGAACAAATCCTGGAGCCCTGGGGTGACCCCTCAGCTCCCCAAAAAATCAGCTAAAAACCCAATTAGCAGCTCCAAGCACTAATTAGAGCTCAGGTTAAGTGACCCCCAAGCCTTTAACACCCAACCATCACACCCAGTTGCTGGTTCTTGCTGGGATTTACACTTTAAAATGATCACAAAATTGATTTTCCTCCCCAAGCAGAACCTGGAACAAATCCTGGAGCCCTGGGGTGACCCCTCAGCTCCCCAAAAAATCAGCTAAAAACCCAATTAGCAGCTCTAAATACTAATTAGAATTGACACCCAGGTCTTTAACACTCAACCATCGCTGGGATTTCCACTTTAAATTTTTTATGAATTTGATTCTCCTCTCCAAGGATGGCCTGAAGCAGATCCTGGAGCCCTGGGGTGACCCCTCAACTCCCCAAAAACTCAGCTAAAAACCCAATTAGCAGCTCCAAGCACTAATTAGAGCTCAGGCAAGTGACACCCAAACCTTTAATTTCCCCTTTCAATCGCTCCCAGAGCCGATTCTCCTCCCCAGCCCCGCCGGGATCCCCCTTCCCCAGCCCAGAGTCACCTCCCGGTGCCACTCCCGGTGCACAAACTCTGCCGGGCTCCGGGCAGTGACTCAGCCCTGCCAAGGACAATTCTCCTCCTCCCAGTCGCCCTGAGCGATGCATTTGTTCCTCCTCCCTGCTCTCAGCAGCTCCTGCAGCCCCAGGGGTTTTGCTCCTCCAGCCCTTCCCACAGTGGTTTTCCCCTTTTTCCAGTTTTTGAGGTGTTGAAGGAAGGAGAAACCAGCTGAATCCTGAGGTTTTGGGGTTTTTGGAAGTCCTACACTGTTATGGGGGTTCAGGGTTCTTCCCACAAGAAGAGAGCAGCAGCAGATCCCTGTGATCTAAAAGAAAAATAAACCCAATCCCAGAACCAGGAACAGCAGATCCCTGTGATCTAAAAGAAAAATAAACCCAATCCCAGAACCAGGAACAGCAGCAGATCCCTGTGATCCAGCAAGGAAAGAACCCAAATCCCAAATTCAGGAACAGCAGCAGCAGATCCCTCTGATCCAACAGGGAAACAACCCCAATCTCAGATCTGGGAACAGCAGCAGATCCCTGTGATCCCAATCCCAGCTTCAGGAACAGCAGATCCCCTGATCCAGAAGGGAAACAACCCCAATTCCAAATCCAGGAACAGCAGCAGATCCCTCTAATACAGCAGAGGAATAACCCCAATCCCAAATCTCAGCAGGGAAACAACCCCAATCCCAGAACCAGGAACAGCAGATCCTTTTAATCCAGCAGGGAAACAACCCCAATCCCAAATCTGGGAGCAGCAGCAGATTCCCTGTGATCACAATCCCAGCTCCAGGAACAGCAGATCATTTTAATCCAGCAAGGAAGGAACCTCAACCCCAAAGCCAGGAAGAACAGAAGATCCCTGTGATCCCAATCCCAAATCCAGAACAGCAGCAGATCCCTGTGACTCAGCAGATCCCCCAATCCCAGCTCCAGGAACAGCAGCAGATCCCTGAGATCCAGCAGGAAAACAACCCCAATCCCAGATTTGGGAAAGGCAGCAGATGCCTCTGACAGAGCAGAGAAAGAACCTCAATCCCAGCTCCAGAAACAGCAGATCCCTTTAATCCAGCAGGGAAAAGACCCCAACCCCAAATCCAGGAACAGGAGATTCCCATGACCCAGCAAGGGAAGAACCCCAATCCCAAATCTGGGAATAGCAGCAGATCCCCTGATCCCAATCCCAGCTCCAGGAACAGCAGCAGATCCCCTGATCCCAACCCCAGCTCCAGGAACAGCAGCAGATCCCCTGATCCCAACCCCAGCTCCAGGAACAGCAGCAGATCCCTGTGATCCCAATCCCAGCTCCAGGAACAGCAGATCCCTGTGATCCCAATCCCAGCTCCAGGAACAGCAGATCCCTGTGATCCCAATCCCAGCTCCAGGAACAGCAGATCCCTGTGATCCCAATCCCAGCTCCAGGAACAGCAGCAGATCCCTGTGATCCCAATCCCAGCTCCAGGAACAGCAGATCCCCTGATCCCAATCCCAGCTCCAGGAACAGCAGCAGATCCCTGTGATCCCAATCCCAGCTCCAGGAACAGCAGCAGATCCCCTGATCCCAATCCCAGCTCCAGGAACAGCAGCAGATCCCTGTGATCCCAATCCCAGCTCCAGGAACAGCAGATCCCTGTGATCTCAATCCCAGCTCCAGGAACAGCAGCAGATCCCCGAGATCCAGCAGGGAAACAACCCCAATCCCAAATTCAGGAAGGGCAGCAGATGCCTCTGACAGAGCAGAGAAAGAACCTCAATCCCAGCCCCAGAAACAGCAGATCCCTTTAATCCAGCAGGGAAAAGACCCCAACCCCAAATCCAGGAACAGGAGATTCCCATGACCCAGCAAGGGAAGAACCCCAATCCCAAATCTGGGAATAGCAGCAGATCCCCTGATCCCAATCCCAGCTCCAGGAACAGCAGCAGATCCCTGAGATCCAATAGGGAATCAACTCCAATCCCAAATCTGGGAGCAGCAGCAGATCCCCCAATCCCAAATCCAAGAACATCAGATCCCCTGATGCCAACCCCAGCCCCAGGAACATCAGATCCCTGTCATCCCAATCCCAGCTCCAGGAACAGCAGATCCCCTGATCCCAATCCCAGCTCCAGGAACAGCAGATCCCTGTGATCCCAACCCCAGCTCCAGGAACAGCAGCAGATCCCTGTCATCCCAATCCCAGCTCCAGGAACAGCAGCAGATCCCCTGATCCCAATCCCAGCTCCAGGAACAGCAGATCCCCTGATCCCAATCCCAGCTCCAGAAACAGCAGATCCCTGTGATCCCAATCCCAGCTCCAGAAACAGCAGATCCCCTGATCCCAATCCCAGCTCCAGGAACAGCAGCAGATCCCCTGATCCCAATCCCAGCTCCAGGAACAGCAGCAGATCCCTGTGATCCCAACCCCAGCGCCAGGAACAGCAGCAGATCCCTGTGATCCCAATCCCAGCTCCAGGAACAGCAGCAGATCCCTGTGATCCCAATCCCAGCTCCAGGAACAGCAGCAGATCCCCTGATCCCAATCCCAGCTCCAGGAACAGCAGATCCCCTGATCCCAATCCCAGCTCCAGGAACAGCAGCAGATCCCTGTGATCCCAACCCCAGCTCCAGGAACAGCAGCAGATCCCTGTGATCCCAATCCCAGCTCCAGGAACAGCAGCAGATCCCCTGATCCCAACCCCAGCTCCAGGAACAGCAGATCCCCTGTGATCCCAATCCCAGCTCCAGGAACAGCAGATCCCCTGTGATCCCAATCCCAGCTCCAGGAACAGCAGCAGATCCCTGTGATCCCAACCCCAGCTCCAGGAACAGCAGCAGATCCCCTGATCCCAATCCCAGCTCCAGGAACAGCAGATCCCCTGATCCCTGCACCCCCAGCAGGCTCTGCTCCCATCCCAGCCCATTCCCAGCAGGAATTTCCCAGCAGTGCCATTCCCTGGCTGTCCCCAAGCAGGGATCTGGGATCCCCAGAACACTTTTCCCTTTGTGTCTCACAGATGGAATGAGGCTGCAGCAGGGCTGGGCTCAGGGGAGCAGGAGTTATTTCTGCTGCCAGGAGCGTCCTGCTCGCCCTGGAGAAGGAGGACAGGCTCCAAAAGCTGAGCATCAACGCCCTCAGCTTCCCAAATCACCTGGAGGTGATCCCACATCCCAGCAGGATTTCTGAGCGTGAACACCCGTTTTGGGAACTCTTCTGAGCAATAGAACCTCACTGGAAAAATCATGGATTTGTAGGAAAACAAATCTAAAACTTTCCAGGTAATCCAGGTGAGTGGGTCAGAGATAATCCATGCTGGAGTAATAAAAATGATTTGGATTTAGAATTATGGAATGGTTTGGGATGGAAGGGATCTTAAATCCCATCCACTGCCACCCCAGAGTGGGCAGGGATATTTTCCACCATCCCAGGTGCTCCAAGACTGGTCTGGGACATTTCCAGGGATGCAGGGGCAGCCACAGCTGCTCTGGATCCCAGCAGACAAAGCAAAAAATTCCACAGAAAACAAAAACTCCACACCTGGAGCACCAAAAAAAACCAACTCCACACCTGGAGCCACTAGGATCTGAGGACAGCAGCAGAGGGATGCCCTGGACTGGGGGAGAAGAACCCTGGGTGAGGCTCAGGGTGAGCCCAGCTCAGGGTAAGCTCAGCCCAGCTCAGGGTGAGCCCAGCCCAGCTCAGGGTGAGCCCAGCCCAGCTCAGGGTGTCACTTCCCCAGAGGAAACCCGTGGGGGCAGGGACAGCAATGTCCCCAAAGCCACTCAGGGCACGTCAGGCTGTCCTGCTCAGGCTGAAGCAGGGAGGCTTCCACAAAATTCCAAAGGGAAAATTCCACAAAATTCCACTAAACCCCAACAGGGCACCTCTCCACTAAACCCCAACAGGGCAGGGATTTTCCCAGTCTCACACACCCCAGGCTGTGGCTGTGCCCTCCCAGCACCACGGCCCCGCTGCCCTTCGGACTCTGCCCGGGACAGGCTGGGAAAAGCAGGGACAGGGGAATTCCAGGGGCTGGGAAAAGCAGGGACAGGGGAATTCCAGGGGCAGGGAAAAGCAGGGATAGGAGAATTCCAGGGGCTGGGAAAAGCAGGGACAGGAGAATTCCAGGGGCTGGGAAAAGCAGGGACAGGAACTCTGAGGGTCAGGAAAAGCAGGGACAGGAACATTCCAAGGACCAGGAAAAGCAGGGACAGGAACATTCCAAGGACCAGGAAAAGCAGGGACAGGGAGCTCCAGGGGTTGGGAAAAGCAGGGACAGGGGACTCCAAGAGTCAGGAAAAGCAGGGACAGGAACATTCCAAATGTTGGGAAAAGCAGGGACAGGGACATTCCAAGAGTTGGGAAAAGGACACATAGGGGAACTACAAAGGCTGGGAAAAACAGGGACAAAGGGACCCCAAGAGTTGGGAAAAGCAGGGATAGGGGCAAGGACCAGGAAAATCAGGGACAGAGGCACTCAGAGGGCTGGGACAATCAGGGACAGGAATATTCCAGGGACCAGGAAAAGCAGGGACAGGGAAACTCTGGGGGTCAGGAAAAGTGAGGACCAAAGGGTTGGGACAGGGGCAAGAACCGGGAAAAGCAGGGACGGGGACATTCCAAGGACCAGGAAAAGCAGGGACAGGAACAAGGACCAGGAAAAGCAGGGACAGGGGCATTCTGAGGATCAGGAAAAGGAGGGACAGGGGAACTCAAAGAGTTGGGACAAGCAGGGACAGGAACAGGAGCATTCCAAGGACCAGGAAAAGCAGGGACAGGGACAATCAGGGACAGGGACACTCCAAGGGTTGGGAAAAGCAGGGACAGGGACAAGGACCAGGAAAAGCAGGGACAGGGACAAGGACCAGGAAAAGCAGGGACAGGGCTACTCAAAGGATTGAGACAAGCAGGGACAGGAACATTCCAAGGATTGGTAAAAACAGGGACACTGCAAGGGTTGGGACAAGCAGGGACAGGGACATTCCAAGAACCAGGAAAAGCAGGGACAGGGACACTCCAAGGGTTGGGAAAAGCAGGGACAGGAACCAGGAAAAGCAGGGACAGGGGCACACCAAGGGCTGGGACAGGGGAACTCAAAGGGTTGGGACAAGCAGGGACAGGAACATTCCAAGAACCAGGAAAAGCAGGGACAGGGGAACTCAGAGGGTTGGGACAAGCAGGGACAGGAACAGGAGCATTCCAAGGACCAGGGAAAGCAGGGACAGGGACAATCAGGGACAGGGACACTCCAAGGGCTGCGACAATCGGGGATAAGATCATTCCAGGGGTTGGGACAGACAGGGATAAGATCACTCCAAAGGGCTGCCCGGGAATGTTTCAGCTCCCCGGGAAAAGCGGAGCCGGAGGCGCCCAGGGCGGGGTGAGCACCAGGGCCGGCCCTGCCCCGGGTTTTAGGAAGAGGAAGTGAGAGAAGAGCCCGAGGAGGACAAGATGGTGACGGCAGGTTCCTGCTTCCCACGGCCGGGATTCACCCTGCTCGGGGGCTCGGGAACCCGGGCTCAGCCCTGCCTGCCCGGCATCCCCAAATCCCGGGATCCCCCTTCCCTCCCGGCCAGCTCCAATCCCAGCACTCCCCATATCCATAATCCTAAACCTTTCCCTTCCAAATATCCACAAACCCAAACTCCTTCTCCTTCCAAATATCCAGAATCCCAAACTCCTTTCCCTTCCAAATATCCATAATCCCAAACTCCTTCCCTTCCAAATATCCAGAATCCCAAACTCCTTCCCTTCCAAATATCCACAAACCCAAACTCCTTCCCCTTCCAAATATCCACAATCCCAAACTCCTTCCTTTCCAAATATCCACAATCCCAAACTCCTTCCTTTCCAAATATCCACAATCCCAAACTCCTTCCTTTCCAAATATCCACAATCCCAAACTCCTTCCCCTTCCAAGTATCCACAAACCCTTTCCCCTTCCAGATATCCCCCATCCCAACACTCTCCTTCCTTTCCAAACATTCACAATCCTAAACCCTTTCCCTTTCCAAATATCCATAATCCCAAACTCCTTCTTTTCCAGATATCCACAAAACCCAAACTCCTTTTCCCTTTCCAAATATCCACAGTCCCAAACCCTTCCTTTCCAAATATCCCCAAACCCATTCTCCTTCCAAATATCCACAATCCCAAACACTTTTCCCTTCCAAGTATCCACAGCCCCAGCACTCCTTTTCCCTTCCAAATATCCCAAAACCCTTCCAAATATCCACAATCCCAAGCCCTTTTCCCTTCAAATATCCACAAACCCCTTCTCCTTCCAAATATCCACAAACCCCAAACCCTTTTCCCTTTCAAATATCTACAAACCCTTTCCCTTCCAAATATCCACAATCCCAAATCCTTTTCCCTTTCAAATATCTACAAACCCCTTTTCCCTTCCAAATATCCAAAATCCCAAACCCTTCCCTCTCTTTTATCCCAATCCCCCCTTCCCTTCCAGTTATCCCTCAACCCCCCAGCGGCTCCTGGAGGTTTTAGGGCACGGAGCTACTCACTTCCCCCAAAATCCCAGAGCTCAGGGGTGAGAGTTCAGCTCCCAGCCATTCCCAGCCTCAGGAAGAAGCATCATCCCTTAAAAATGCGAGCAGCAGGGTCTGCTGGAGCTCAGGAATGCCGCCGGAGAGCGGGGCGTTCTTCCCAGTTACTTTTTTTAGTCCCTAAACTGGTTGTCCCAGAAGCCTGGGAGAGGAGGGGGAGGAGAGGAAAGTGAATCCCATGGGAAGAGCAGCGGGAATGGAGAGGCAGCATCACCCTCCCCACCTCCAGCTCCCACCAGAGATTTGGTTTGGAGGGGAAAATACTTTCCCCCTCCCAAAAAAATAAAAATACTCCGGGTTAAGGGAGGAACGTAAGGATGGGGTTTTGGAACAGAGAAGTATCAATTGGGATGGAAAATTTGAAAAAAAAAAAAATAAAATGAAAAGAAAAGGGGAAAAAAAAAAGGGGAAAAAGCTCGATAATGGAAACCAGATGAGGTTGCCGGCTCCAGGGAAGCGTTAACTGTTGCTTTCCTTGGGCCTCCACACGGATGTGCTGCCTTTGAATCGGCGGTATTCAAATAAATAAAAATATTTGCTGTGGAAGGAAGAGGTGGGGATGCTGCCGGGGTAAAAAATCTCCATCGCTGTCCCCTCCCTGGGGCTCCGTGCGGGACCCTCGGGACCCCCAGGGTACGGGGGGGCAGCGTGGAAATCCCCCCGGGAAAAGGGGGTGGGGGGCACCCAGATTTCTTGGGGGTCACACCACGAGGGGATTCAGCGTGGAAACACCCGCGGGAAAAGCGGGGTGTGGAGTGGGAAACGTGGAAATAACCCCGGGAATAGGATGGAGGGGGGAGGGAAAGCCATAAGGAAGTGCCAAAGGGGGGGCTGGAATCGTGGCGGAGACCCCCAAAATACAGAGATTGAGTGGAAAATTGGGGTGAGGAGTGAAACCATTCAATCCAGAGATAATCCTGTGGGGAAAAAAAAATAAAAAATCCCAAATCCTTATCCCGCTCCCCACGTGCGACCCTCCGGGACTCACCTTGTCCAGGCAGTTCACCTTCTCCGTGGGGTACACGATCTTCCCGCAGCGAGCACAGTTGGGGTTCATGGCCCAAAATTCGAGTGGAAAAGGAGGAAAAAAAAAAATATAAAAAAATAAAAAAAAAAATCACTAGCACCCTCTCCTCCTCCGCCGCCTTCTTCTTCCACTGAGCCGCCGCCCGCGATGTCGCGACTTTAAATAGTCGGGAAGGGGAGGGAGGGGGGGAGGAAGGAAAGTGGGAGGGGCGCGCACCCACGCGTGCGCGCGCAAGTAAGGCGCGGGGTGCGCACCTCTGGGGGGCGCAGCGCCGAGCTGGAACAACCCTAAAAAAAAAAAAAAGGCTAAAATCATTATAAAAACATTAAAAAAAAAAAATCGACGTGGCGGGCGCGGCGGGATTCGAACCGGTGACCTTTGGATTGGTGGAAGGTCTAGAGCGGATTCCTGGCGGAAGTGCGCGCCGGGCGGGGGTATAGCTCAGTGGTAGAGCATTTGACTGCAGATCAAGAGGTCCCTGGTTCAAATCCGGGTGCCCCCTCAATTAGTCTTTTTTTAATTATTTTGCACATTTTTAGTTTTTTTTTTGTCGGTATTTCCGGTGGGGGGGGCGGGTAAGGCGGGAAACTCGCATTTATGCGCCCGTTCCACAGACAGGCCAAGGATTGCGCAGCCGTGGAGTGAGGGCTAAAGCGACTCCATCCGAAACTATTTTTCCGTGGGGGTATAGCTCAGTGGCAGAGCATTTGACTGCAGATCAAGAGGTCCCCGGTTCAAATCCGGGTGCCCCCTTGTTTTAGTTTTTTTTTTATTTTTCATTTCTTACCCGAACTTTTTTCACCTGTATTATCCCTGGTTGCTCTTTCCATCCCCGCCGCTCCTCTCCCGGTGCTCCCAGTGCTCCCGGTGCTCCCGGTGCTCCCGGTACGGCTGAGGGCACCGCCTTTCCCGCCGCCGCTAGGGGGCGCCGCGCGCGGCGAGGCGGAGCGGAAGCGTCGCGTGACATCCGCCGCCTCTTCCGGCGCCAAGATGTCGAAGCGAGGTGAGGCGGGCGCCGCTCTCCGCCGCCATCCGGCTCCATCCGCCGCCATCCGGTGTCCCCGTGGCCGCCCCGGCGCAGCGGGGACCCGGGGAGAGGCGCCTGAGCCCGGGCGGGAGCGGATGTCGCGGGTGATGTCGCCATCAGGCCCGGGGCCGGCTCCGCGCTGGCCGCGGCCGCGTCGTGAGGCGGCACCGGGGCCTTAACGCTCTTCTCGACCCGCAGGACGCGGAGGTTCGTCCGGGGCCAAGTTCCGCATCTCCCTGGGTCTCCCGGTGGGGGCTGTGATCAACTGCGCCGATAACACGGGTGAGTGCGGGGCTGGGAGCGCGGGGACGGCGGGAGGAGAACCGGGAAAAACGGGGGAAAGAGCCCCTCAGAACCGCGGGGGAACCGGGAACTGAGGAACCGGGGGAAAGAGTCCCTCAGAACCGCGGGAGTACCGGGAACTGAGGAACCGGGGGAAAGAGTCCCTCAGAACGGCGGGGGCAGCGGGAGGAGAACCGGGAAAAACGGGGGAAAGAGCCCCTCAGAACCGCGGGAGTACCGGGAACTGGGGAACCGGGGAAGAGTCCCTCAGAACCGCGGGGGCAGCGGGAGGAGAACCGGGAACTGGGGAAACGGGAACCGGGGGTAACGGGCCCTCAGAACCGCGGGAGTACCAGGAACTGAGGAACGGGGGGAAAGAGTCCCTCAGAACCGCGGGGGAACCGGGAACCGGAGGGAAGAGCCCCTTAGAACCGCGGGGGCACCGGCAGAGGAGCCGGGGGAAACGGGCCCTCAGAACCGCGGGGGAACCGGGAACCGGGGGAAGGAGCCCCTCAGAACGGCGGGGGAAGCGGGAGGAGAACCAGGAACCGGGAAAAATGGGAACCGGGGGAAACGGGCCCTCAGAACCGCGGGGGGAACCGGGAATTGGGGAACCGGGGGAGAGTCCCTCAGAACCGCGGGGGCAGCGGGAGGAGAACCGGGAACCGGGGGAAACGGGCCCTCAGAACCGCGGGGGCAGCGGGAGGGACGCCCCGGGAACGCCCCGGGAGTTCAATGAATTCCCAAACCTCAGCGTCCCTCTGGTGGCAGCGCTCTTGGGTGTCCCCGCAGCGGGTCGCGGGAAGCTGTGCCCGGTTATCCCGGGATAAGGGCGGTGCTGCCATTCCCGGTTTTCCCGGGATGAGGGTGATGCCGCTTCTGGTTATCCCGGGATAAGGGCGGCACTGCTCCCCGGTTATCCCGGGTTAGCGGCGATGCCGTTCCCGGTTATCCCGGGCTAGCAGCGATGCCGCTCCCGGTTATCCCGGGTTAACAGTGATGCCGTTCCCGGTTATCCCGGGCTAAGGGCGATGCCGTTCCCGGTTATCCCGGGCTAAGGGCGATGCCGTTCCCGGTTATCCCGGGCTAAGGGCGATGCCGTTCCCGGTTATCCCGGGATAAGGGCGATGCCGTTCCCGGTTATCCCGGGATAAGGGCGATGCCGTTCCCGGTTATCCCGGGCTAGCAGTGATGCCGTTCCCGGTTATACCGGGATAAGGGCGATGCCGTTCCCGGTTATCCCGGGTTAACGGCGATGCCGTTCCCGGTTTCCTCGGGCTAGCGGCGATGCCGTTCCCGGTTATCCCGGGATAAGGGCGATGCCGTTCCCGGTTATCCCGGGCTAGCGGCGATGCCGTTCCCGGTTACCCCCGGCTAACAGCGATGCCGCTCCCGGTTATCCCGTGTTAACGGTGATGCCGTTCCCGGTTATCCCGGGCTAACAGCGCCGCTCCCGCAGGAGCCAAGAATCTCTACATCATCTCGGTGAAGGGCATCAAGGGCCGGCTGAACCGGCTGCCGGCGGCCGGCGTGGGCGACATGGTGATGGCCACGGTGAAGAAGGGCAAGCCGGAGCTGAGGAAGAAGGGTGGGTGCCACTGTCCTGTCCTGGAGTGTCCCCTCAGTGTCACCTCAGTGTCCCCTCAGTGTCACCTCCCCCTTCTCTAAAGCACTCGTTGGGTCTGGCAGTGGCTCAGGGAGTTGTCGTGGAAGGGCAGAGCAAAGGCGCCGCTTTTGGGTGAAGTGGCAGCTGCTGGTGCTGTTGATTTCAATCAGTGGTGGGACATCTTTGGGATTGGGAATCAGCAGAAAAAAAACATTCAGTCCTATCTGTGGATCCTGCTCCAGCCTGGCCTTGGATACTTCCAGGGATCCAGGAATTCCAGCCTGTGCCAGGGAAGAATTCCTTCCCCAAATCCCCTCCTGAATCCATTTCTCCACCTGTAAAAGAGGAGTGATATCACATAAATCTGTAAAACTTAAAACTATGGAATCACAGAATATTTTGGGTGGGAAGGGACCTTAAATCCCATCCCTGCCATGGGTTTGCCCCTGCTCCAGAGGGGTTTTTTCTAAATATTATTTATGAATGAATAATTTATTTCAAAATAAAGGTGAAGAAGCTGGAGAACACTGAATTCTCCAAATGTAGATGCAGCTCCAAGTGTTACATGATCAATTTTAAGGGGACTATTAACACAAAATGTAACCTTTCAGTAAAACACCACAAATTTGAGGTGCAAAACAAAAACCACCAGGAATCTGTGCCTCGGGTTTGATTGCTGTGGGATCTGTCTGGGCTGTTTGTTCATCCTGAGGGCTGTGACCCTTTTTCCTGAGGCCTGTGACCCTTTTTCCTCCCAGTGCACCCAGCAGTGGTGATCAGGCAGCGGAAATCCTACAGGAGAAAAGATGGAGTGTTCCTGTACTTCGAGGACAACGCTGGAGTGATTGTGAATAACAAAGGGGAAATGAAAGGTGAGCCAAGGGCTTGGCACTGCCACAGGGCTGGAGGGGAAAAAGGACTCAAGATTCCCCTCAGAGAGTGAGATTTGGGGTGGGAAATGCTGCCCTGAACCACCTGTGAGCTCTAAATCACAATGATTTGGTTAGAAGGGAGATCAAAGCTCATCCTGGGGATGTCTTCCACTATCCCAGCCTGGCTTTGGACACTTCAGGGATGCAGCCACAGCTGCTCTGGGAATTCCATCCCAGCCTCTCAGCCCTGGGTGTGTTCCCTGTTTTCCAGGCTCAGCCATCACCGGCCCCGTGGCCAAGGAATGTGCAGATCTGTGGCCCAGGATCGCCTCCAACGCCGGCAGCATCGCCTGAGCCCCTCCTCCTCCTGCCCCTGTCCCCTCAGGGACACCAAATAAAACTCCTCCTACCAACTCAGTGGTGTTTTTCTTGCCAAACAGGAGCAGGATTGTGCTGGGAAGGAATTCTGTGTTTTTATGGAGCTCCAAAATGGGGTTGGGGGATTGAACAGTTCTGATTTTCAGGTAGAAGAATCACTGGAACAGCTTAAATTTAGTGACCCTGAATGGCTGCCTTGAGTGAGGGGTCTGTGGCAGTTCTGCCTTTGTGCAGGAGCTCCTAGAGTTGAAGAATTCTCAGCTTTTTCCAGAATGGGCAATTTTGATTGTTGAGAGTGAAACAGTGTCTGAGGCTGAGCTGCCCTGGGAGCTGCAGGGTTCCTGGAATGTCCCTTGCCTGGGGACATGGGGACAGTGGCTGGAGCTGGAGCCAATTGCTCCTGAGCTGAGCTTAGGCTGAGCTCAGGATCAGCCTAACCTGCAGGAGCAGAGTGGGAAGGGACAGCCAGGGAAAAGCTTGGGCTGTTTGTGTGAATGGTTTGGGTGGGAGCTGTGGTTTCCTGCCCCACAGGATGAGGGGGGACTCATCCCTGGCCCCACAGTGACAGTGGGGTGGGTTTGGGGTGCTGAAGGGCTGCCCTGACCCCAAATCATGGGGCAGGAAAAGGGGGAACCCCAGCACTGCAATTCCTGCCTGCAGCTGGGGCTGAGCTGTTCTGCTGCACCTCTGGAGAGTCCTGCTGGTTCCTGTGCCATTCCTGCTGGTTTTTCTGTGCCATTCCTGCTGGTTCTTCTGTGCCATTCCTGAAGGTTTTTCTGTGCCATTCCTGCTGGTTTTTCTGTGCCATTCCTGCTGGTTTTTCTGTGCCATTCCTGCTGGTTTTTCTGTGCCATTCCCAATGTTCTGGTGCCAAGGCCACAGCAGGGAAGGCAGTGACACCTCTGGGATTCAGCAGTGCCACCCCAGGGAATTCTGCACAAACCCCCAGCCCTGCTTTGGGAGAGGATTTTTAACCCCTCTGACCATTCCCAATGGATTTTGGGATATTTTGGGATATTTCTGGATATCCCAGAGCTGGGTGCAGGCAGCAGGAGGAAACCTGGCTGAGGATTTGCACATCCTGGGGGTCACTCCCTGTGTTCTCCACGGGGTTTTGGAGCAGGAGATCACCCGTGGGTCACACCCTGGAGCTCCTGGAAGGGCTCTGGGTGTGATCCCAACATTCCAAACCTGCACTGGAGGGGATTTTTGTCATTCCAAGCAGGGACCATCATTCCAAAAATGCTTCATGTAAGGAACCACCCCAATACAGCTGCTCTCGTGGCTCAGTTTTAACATTCCTGCTTTTCTCCACAGATTCAGAGTTGGATTAAACACTTTTTTCTGGGGTTTTTGGTGTTGCAGAAGCTGTGGCAGTAATTCCTGAGCCAGGCTGGGCACACCCTGAGACCAAACAGAGGCGCAGCCCGGAGCCTGCGGTGACATTTTGAAGTCAGTGCTGGAAATGTTCCTGTCCTTTGCCCACATTTGGGATTTTTTTTAAGAGAGAATCAGGTGGGAATTGAGAACCTGCCTCACCAGGAGTGGGGTGAGAGCCCTGCCGTGGGGCTGGGATGTGACAGCCAGCCCTGGAATGTGACAGAGCCACGGCAGAGCCTCACCTGGCCACAAGCAGCCTCACCTGCCAGCTGGGGGTATAGCTCAGGGGCAGAGCATTTGACTGCAGATCAAGAGGTCCCCGGTTCAAATCCGGGTGCCCCCTCTCTTTTTTCCCATCTTTTTATCCCCAAAATGTGGTTGGGAGCCCGGAATTCCCAAATTTCCCCCCCTGAGCTGGGTGTAGCCCCGTGCTGTGCTTGCTGGCCAGAGGGGAGGCAGATGAGTCCCAGCAGGGGCTGGTGGGGAGGAAAGGATGAGGGTTTTGGGAGGATCAGGATTTTGGGAGAATTTAGATTTTGTCCTGGGATTAATTAGCAGAGTTTTGCTGGGATGTTAATGAGCAGGGAGATTGATGGAATGCAGGGGGTTTTGCTCAGTGGGAGAGAATTTGACTGCCCTGGTTCAACTCCACGTGCCCTTTTCTCCTCCTTTCCCTCTTCCTCCAACGTTCCTTCAGCCCAAATCCTGCAGGGGAAGGTTGGGATGGGAGGGATGTGGGAGTTGAGCTGGGCAGGGAATGTGGAGTGGGAGCACCAAGGCCCTGCAGAAGTGAGGAACCACTCCCAGGGAAATCTGGGTCTGCCTGAGCCTCCCTCTGGGCTTAAATCTGTGGGGAGAAATTCTCTGGAATGGGGAAAACTGAACCTGGAATGGGGAAAACTGAACCTGGAATGGGGAAAACTGAACCTGGATCCAGGCAGGAATCTGGAATGGGAAAAACTGGGACTGGAACTGGGCAGGAATCTGGAATGGGAAAAACTGGGACTGGATGTGGGCAGGAATCTGGAATGGAGAAAAGGGAATGTGGATCCAGGCTGGAATCTGGAGTGGGAGAAAACCAGGACTGGATAAAGGTGGGATTCAGAATAGGGGAAAACCAGGACTGGATCTGGGCTGGAATCTGGAATGGGGAAAAGTGGGACTGGGCTGAAAGCTGGAATGGGGGAAAACCAGGACTGGATCCAGGCTGGAATCTGGAATGGGGAAAACCAGGCCTGGATCCAGGCTGGAATCTGGAATGGGGGAAAACCAGGACTGGATCCAGGCTGGAAGGTGGAATCGGAAAAACTGAACCTGGATCCAGGCTGGAATCTGGAGTGGGGAAAACCAGGACTGGATAAAGGTGGGATTCAGAATGGGGGAAAACCAGGACTGGATCCGGGCTGGAATCTGGAATGGGGAAAACTGGGACTGGGCTGAAAGCTGGAATGGGGGAAAACCAGGACTGGATCTCGGCTGGAATGTGGAAAACCAGGACTGGATAAAGGTGGGATTCAGAATAGGGGAAAACCAGGACTGGATCAGGGCTGGAATCTGGAATGAAGCAAACCCCCAAAACCCAGCCTGGATCAGGGTGGGATATGGAATGGAGGAAAACCTGGATGGGATCATGGACAGGATATGGAATGGAGGAAAAACCCGGACAGGATAACAGCCAGGCTATGGAATGGAGGAAGGATCTGGATGGGATCCGGGTTGGGATACGGAATGGAGGAAAAACCTGGACAGGATAACAGCCAGGATAGGGAATGGAGGAAGACCTGGACTGGATCAGAGCGGGATATGGAATGGAGGAAAAACCTGGGGTGTATCTCCGTGGGGTATGGAATGTAGAAAAACCTGGACTGGATTGGAGCCGATATATGGAATGGGGAAAACCTGGACTGGATCACAGCTGGAATATGGATGTGGGAGAAAACCTGGACTGGATTGCAGCTGATATATGGAATGGGGAAAACCCGGACTGGATTACAGTCAGGAAATGGAATAGAGAAACACCTGGACAGGATTTGGATGGGACAGGGAATGGAAGAAAACCCGGACTGGATTGCAGCTAATATAGAATGAAGGAAAGCTGGATTGGATCAGGGTGGGATATGGCAGGGAGGAAAACCTGGACTGGATAATACCCAGCATATAGAATGGGAGGAAACCTGAACTGGATCCAGCCAGGACTGGGATGGGGAATACCCCAGGCTGGGAAATGGAATGAAAGGAATCCCATTTGCTGTCTTTCATCCCACTGAACCCCCTGCACCTTCAACAGGAACACTGGGGTGCACAGGAGCTGCTGAGGAAAGGGATCCAACCCAGAGAGAAACACTCATCACTCTCCCAAGGAATGATTGAAGTTTCCAGGGGCAGGAGCTGCCCGGGGGTATAGCTCAGTGGCAGAGCATTTGACTGCAGATCAAGAGGTCCCTGGTTCAACTCCAGGTGCCCCCTCTCTTTTTTTCCTCCCACTTTCCTTTTGCCAAAAATTTGCCACAGGAAAAATCCCTGGAGAGCTCTGAGCTTGTGCTGTGTGTGGGGTGCTGGTTCTGAGCTGCAGCAGCCAAGGAACAGACTGGAAAAATTTTGGGGTTGTGCTCTCAGCCCTGACTGTCAGTGTGTGCTTTTCTATCCTTAATTCTCTGTAATCATCACCAGAATTCCTCATTTTTATCATCATTTATCACCTTGAACTCCCTGTAGCTTTATCAGGCACTCCCTGGCTGCACAGGAAAGGAATCCAATCCCTGGACACAAATATTTTCTTTTTCCCCATA
Source organism: Oenanthe melanoleuca (assembly GCF_029582105.1). Taxonomy (NCBI): domain Eukaryota; kingdom Metazoa; phylum Chordata; class Aves; order Passeriformes; family Muscicapidae; genus Oenanthe; species Oenanthe melanoleuca. Next base: position 7,030 of record NW_026612976.1, on the reverse strand, counting down.
AATATTTTTAGATTTCCCTGGTGCAGGTGTTCATCTCCAGGTTGAACTCTCACTTTTGCTGCTTCTCCCTGGGGATTTTGGGGTGTTTGATCACTGGGCAGCTCAGGGGAAATGTCAGAGAATCCACAGAGGTTCAGAACACTTGGGGTGCAGACTGGGAGGAACTGGGCCAAGCTGGGAGGGCTGGGACTCAGTGGCTGCTGCTGGAGCCAATTCCTCGGGGACAGAGAGCTCAGGGATTTGGGAAAAACATCCCTAAAATATTTTATTTTATCCTGGAGCTGCCAGGGGGTATAGCTCAGTGGCAGAGCATTTGACTGCAGATCAAGAGGTCCCTGATTCAACTCCAGGTGCCCCCTCTTTTTTTTTTCCTTCTTCCGCTTTCCTCTTGCCAAAATCCTTCCCAAAAAGAAACTGGAGAGCTCTGGTTGGATTTTGGGAGTTTGCTCTGAACCCTCAGTGCTGGTTGGGAGCTTCAGTTTCAAAGGATTTGGGCTCTGACTGGGGAAAGCTCAGGGTTTGTGTTATGTGAGAAACCATTCACTGCCTCTGTTTCCCTCTGCATTAGCTTTCCCCTAATTTTCATTTTTTTCCCAATTTTCTCCTCATTTTCATACCTCATTTGTGGTATTTTACACCTTCCACAGGCACACTGAGGTGCACAGGGAGCTGCCAATTAATGGAACCCAATCCATGGGCAGAAAAACACATCACTGTGCAAATAAATATTTTTAAATTTCCCTGACTACCCAAGGGGGGTATAGCTCAGTGGCAGAGCATTTGACTGCAGATCAAGAGGTCCCTGGTTCAACTCCAGGTGCCCCCTCTCTTTTTTTCCTCCTTCCACTTTCCTTTTGCCCAAATTTTGCCACAGGAAAAATCCCTGGAGAGCTCTGAGCTTGTGCTGTGTGTGGGGTGCTGGTTCTGAGCTGCAGCAGCCAAGGAAGAGAGTGGAAAAATTTTGGGGTTGTGCTCTCAGCCGTGACTGTCAGTGTGTGCTTTTGTGTCCTTAAATCTCTGTAGCCATCACCAAAATTTCACATTTTTATTATAATTTATCACCTTGAACTCCCTGTACCCTTATCTGGGCTGCACAGGGAGCTGTTGAAGGAAGGAATCCAATCCCTGGACACAATTTATTTTATTTTTTTTTCTTTCCCAATAGAAGTTTTTTAATTTCCCAGGTGCAGGAGCTGTCCCAGGGGGTATAGCTCAGTGGCAGAGCATTTGACTGCAGATCAAGAGGTCCCTGGTTCAACTCCAGGTGCCCCCTCTTTTCTCTCTTTTTCTCCTCTTCTTTTTGCCCAAATCTTTCATGGGAAGGTCCTGTGGGATGGGGGAGGTTGTGCTGGGCAGGAATGTGAGGTGGAAGCACCTGGAGAAGTGCAGGGTTCTGCACTGGGTAGGAACCACAGATTCTGTGTTCCTTCCTCTGCTTTTAATCCTCTGTAGCCACCACTTACCAGAATTTCTCATAATTCCAATAATTTCTCACATTTAACTCCCTGCACAGCTTCCCTTCAAGTGAAGGATCCCACAGAGAGAAAAACCTGAGTCTCTAAAAATAAATATAAATTTGCCAGGGGGTATAGCTCAGTGGTAGAGCATTTGACTGCAGATCAAGAGGTCCCTGGTTCAACTCCAGGTGCCCCCTTTTTTTATACCCCCAGTGTCTGTGCCTGCACAGCAGCAGGGCTGGGAATTCCAGGAATTAAAACTGAGCACAAATCCTTCAGAAATAAAATCTCTAGGGCAGGGACAAAGCCCAGACACAACATTTCCTCCTCTGCAGGTTTGGCTGGGACATTTGCCTGCAGTGGGAATAAAACCTGAGCTGGGATTCAGGGATTTTATTGCTCTTTTCTCTGAGCACTGGGCAGGGGGTATAGCTCAGTGGTAGAGCATTTGACTGCAGATCAAGAGGTCCCTGGTTCAACTCCAGGTGCCCCCTCTTTTCTCTCTTTTTTTCCTCTTTCCAGTTTCCTTTTGCCCAAATTTTGCCACAGGAAAAATCCCTGGAGAGCTCTGAGCTTGTGCTGTGTGTGGGGTGCTGGTTCTGAGCTGCAGCAGCCAAGGAAGAGAGTGGAAAAATTTTGGGGTTGTGCTCTCAGCCCTGACTGTCAGTGTGTGTTTTTATATCCTTAATTCTCTGTAATCATCACCAGGATTTCTCATTTTTACCATCATTTATCACCTTGAACTCCCTGTATCCTTATCTGGGCTGCACAGAGATGTGTCAAGGAAAGGAATCCAATCCCTGGAACACAAATATTTACTTTTTCCCAAGGAATGTTTTTATGTTTCCCAGGTGCAGGAGCTGTCCCAGGGGGTATAACTCAGTGGCAGAGCATTTGACTGCAGATCAAGAGGTCCCTGGTTCAACTTCAGGTGCCCCCTCTTTTGCTGCTTTTTCTCCCTTTTTTCTTCCACAAATCCCTCACACACAGCCCATAGAGAGCCTCTCTTACCCCTCTGAGGTCTTGGGAATCACTTGGTGATCTTTTGGCAAGCCTGATCTCTCACTTTGCCACATTCCCCTCTGCTCTCCTGAGCTCTGCACGGCCACACAAACTCAACAGCTGCAACTCGAGTTTTTCCTGCTGGAGTAATTACCCTTAATTTAAGCAGAGAATTCAGTATATAATGTGTTTCTAGGAGTCAGAGCAGCGCTGAGCTGTTCCCTCCAGGCCCTGACGCCCAAACCAGCCCGGCTGGGTGGCTGTGATGACTCAAAGTCATCCCTTGGGTAGCCCGGGGCTCGAACCCGTGACCTCCGGCCCCGCAGGCGGCGGCGCTGCCCCTGAGCCACGCCCCGGGCGCGGGGATGGGGCGGGGCGGGGGGCGCCGCGGCCGCGGTGGCGCGGGGGCAACGCGGCGGGCTGGGGAGCGCGAGGTCACGGGTTCGAGCCCGGCCTGGGGCGGCAGGGGAGAGCTGGGTCTGTCCCGGGATATCACAGGATTCAAACTGGGAAATTACTGCTGGTATCCCGGGAGATCACAGGATCCAAAGTGGGAAACCACTGGTCTTATCCCAGGAGATCACTGGGTGTATCCCAGGATATCACAGCTGCTATCCCAGGAGATCCCAGTCTCCAAACTGGGAGATCACTGGCGCTATCCCAGGAGATCACTGCTGTTATCCCGGGAGATCCCAGCTCTATCCTGAGAGGTTCCCAGCTCCGCCCCGCCCCAGCAGATCGCTCCTCAGCTGCCCCAGCCCGGGCGGTGCCGCTGCACTCGCCACTTTGGCACCAAAGCTCCGAGCCGGAGGCGCTGCCGGGATGGGCACAGCCCGCCGGACTCGTTCCGTGCCCCTGGGTGCTTTGGGAATTACTCACATCATCATCTCCAGGCGTTTCTTTGGGATTGCTGCAATCGGCCTCATTTGGAACAGGCTCAGATCTTGTCTTAATTCCCTGCAAGTGAACTTTGGGGTCCCTTCCCACCCAAACCACTCTGGATTCCATGAACCGAACGCAAACCCCCCCAGGCCCGGTGCTGAGGGTTCTTTCCCTCCCTCCTCCTCCCGCACCGTTCCCACTGCGCGCCGCCATCTTCCCCACCGCCTCACAGCGCGCCGGAAGTGACGCATGAGGGGAACTGACGCGCGGAAACACAGAGGCGGCGCGCTGATGACGTATTTCCTGTCCCGGTAGCGGCGGGGGACGCGTTCGATCGGCCGCCGCGATGGGGGGAGGAGATCTGGTGAGGGGAACCGGGGGAACTGAGAGGGGAATGGGGGAGACCTGGTGAGGGGAACCGAGGGAACTGTGAGGGGAATGGGGGAGACTGAGAAAGGGAATAGGGGAACCGGGGGAGCTGTGAGGGGAACTGGGGGGAACTGAGAGGGGAACTGGGGGAGAGAACTGGTGAGGGGAATGGGGGAATAGGGGCGGCGGTGAGAGGAACCGGAGGGAGACTTGGTGAGGGGAACTGAGGGTACTGAGAAGAGGAGTGGGGGAACCGGAGGAGCTGTGAGGGGAACTGAGGGGAACTAAGAGGGGAACCGGAGGAGAGACCTCGTGAGGGGATCCGGGATAGCTGGGAGGGGAATGGAGGAACAGGGGGAGACCTGGTGAGGGGAACAGCGGGGGCTGAGAGGGGAAACAGGGGGGCTGAGAAGGGCCGGAGGGGCTGAGAGGGGACTGAGGGGACCGGGAGGGGCTCCGAGGGTTCGGTGGTCTGGGGGTAACTGGGGGGTGAGAGGGGCGGGAGAGCCTGAGGGGTTGGGGCGGTGACGGGGAGGGAGAGGAACCGGGGGCTGAGGGGAGCCGGGAAGGGAGCGTGGTGCGGGCGGAGGGGGGACTGAGAGCGGGCAGGGGGAGCTGAAGGGGGCCGGGGGGGCTCTGAGGGGGCCCGGCGGTGCTGAGGGGCCGCGGGGCAGTGGGCAGGGACGTGCGGCTGCCCCGGGCCCTGAGGCGCTCCCGGAGCCGGGGGGGCCGCGGGTCCGGTCTGCAGGCCTGGCTGCCGGTGTTGGTGGGCTGGGCCCTGCCCCGGCTGCTCGGTGCCAGTCCCGGTGCTGATCCCGGTGCCGGTGCCAGTGCCAGTTCCAATGCTGGCGCTAATCCCGGTACAAATGCCAGCTCTGATCTCCGTGCCAATGCCAGTCCTAATGCCTGTGCTAATCCCAGTGCTGATCCTGGTTCTGATCCTGGTTCTGATCCCAGTGCCGATCCTGGTGCCAATCCCAATTCTAATCTCAGTTCTGATCCCAGTGCCAATCTCGATGCCAGTGCTGGTTCTGATCCCGGTGCCAATTCTTGTTCTAATCCCAGTACTAATCCCAGTGCCAGTGTTGGTTCTGATCCCAGTGTCAATTCTGGTGCCAATGCTGGTTCTGATCCCGGTGCTGCTCTTGGTTCTGATGCCAGTTCTGATCCTGGTGCCAGTGCCATTCTGATCACAGTGTCGCTCCTGGTGCCGATCCCAGTTCTGGTCCCGGTGCTGATCCTGGTGCCGATCCCAGTTCTGGTCCCGGTGTTGATCCTGGTCCCGATCCCAGTTCTGGTCCCGGTGCTGATCCTGGTGCCGATCTCGGTTCTGGTCCCGGTGTTGATCCTGGTGCTGATCCTGGTGCCGATCTCGGTTCTGGTCCCGGTGTTGATCCTGGTGCTGATCCTGGTGCCGATCCCGGTTCTGGTCCCGGTGCCGATCCCAGTTCTGATCCCGGTTCTGATCCCGGTTCCGATCCTGGTTCTGATCCCGGTGCCGATCACGGTTCCGATCCCGGTGCCGATCCCGGTTGTGATCCCGGCGCCGCTCCCGGTTCTGGTCCCGGTGCCGATCCCGGTTCTGGTCCCGGTTCTGATCCCAGCCCCGCTCTGTCTCTCAGAACCTGAAGAAGAGCTGGCACCCGCAGACGCTGCGCAATGTGGAGAAGGTGTGGAAGGCGGAGCAGAAGCACGAGGCCGAGAGGAGGAAGATCGAGGAGCTGCAGCGGGAGCTGCAGGAGGAGCGGGCGCGGGAGGAGATGCAGCGCTACGCCGAGGACATGGGCACCGTGCGGTGAGGGGTGCACGGGGACAGAACGGGGGTGGCACGGGGACAGAACTGGGGTGACATGGGGGCAGAATGGGGGCAGAATGGGGACAGAACAGGGGTGGCACAGGGACAGAATGGGGGTGGCACGGGGACAGAACGGGGGTGGCATGGGGACAGAACGGGGATGGAACGGGGGTGGCATGGGGACAGAACAGGGGACAGAACGGGGGTGGCATGGGGGCAGAATGGGGGACGGAACTGGGGTGGCATGGGGACGGAACTGGGGTGGCATGGGGACAGAACTGGGGTGGCATGGGGGCAGAACTGGGGACAGAACAGGGGTGGCATGGGGGCAGAACTGGGGTGGCATGGGGACAGAATGGGGGACAGAACAGGGGTGGCATGGGGACAGAACAGGGGTGGCATGGGGACAGAACTGGGGACAGAACAGGGGTGGCATGGGGGCAGAATGGGGGACAGAATAGGGGTGGCATGGGGACAGAACAGGGGTGGCATGGGGCAGAATGGGGACAGAACAGGGGTGGCATGGGGATGGCGTGGGGATGGCTCTGGGATTTCTATTCCATCCCCTCCCCTCCTTCCTAAAATTCCTTCCATCCATCCATCATCCATCCATCCATCCATCCATCCATCCATCCATCATCCATCCATCCATCCATTTCCAGAACAATACAACCCTCCCCATCCCTCTGATCCCATAACCCCAAACCTTCCAGGAATCACCAGGATAACTCCATGGGATTTGTTGGGGTTTTTTTTTGCCCAGAAATCATGAGGAGAAACTTGAGTGGATGTGCCAGGGCTCCAGGGCAGCCACAACTGCTTTGGGATTTCTATTCCATCCCCTTCCCTACTTCCCAAAATCCCATCCATCATCCATCCATCCATTTCCAGAACAATCCCAACCCTCCCCATCCCTCTGATCCCATAACCCCAAACCTTCCAGGAATCCCCAGGACAAGCCCAGAAATCCCCAGGACAACCCCCAGGATTAATTCTATTTTGTTTTTTTCCCCCAGGAAGCGTGAGGAGAAGCTGGAGTGGATGTACCAGGGCCCTGGGGGGATGGTGAACAGGGATGAGTACCTGCTGGGCCGCCCTGTGGACAAGTTCATCCTGGACAAGGTTGGGGACAAGGACCCTGCTGGCCCTGGGGACACGGGGCTCCTGCCTGGCTCCATCTTTGCCAGGGCTGGGGCCAGCTCCGTGCTGGACATGGCCACCAAAATCAGGGAGGATCCTCTCTTCATGATCAGGTGGGTGGCAGACACAGTGCTGAGTTATTCTTGCTGTTAGAAAATCAAATAAGTGTGGTGCGGTTTAATAGAGCAAATTAAAATGGAAAAAATTAAATAGAAATAGAAATGGGAATAAAATGAAATGGAAAAAATTTAATAGAAGTGAAAATGGAAAAATTAAATAGAAATGAAAATGGAAAAAATTTAATAGAAGTGAAAATGGAAAAATTAAATAGAAATGAAAACGGAAAAAATTTAATAGAAGTGAAAATGGAAAAATTAAATAGAAA